>NC_059074.1:348589-562768 GCF_020497125.1 Mauremys mutica
TAAGTCTAGCGACTTACCGGTACGGGCCGGGGCTGGGGCACTGTAATGATGGCTGGTTCTGGCGGAACCCCAACTGAGAGAGCCAATTCAGGACCAATTGCTCAAACAGGGCAGTCACAGCCCTAGGCTGGGGTTTTTCCACCTCTAAGGCAAACCAAACCAGCCAGACAGAGAGGATTTTGGTCTCACCCCACTGGCTAACCACAAGTCACACAAGCAATTCCCTTAGACACTCCAGTTTTCCAGTATCACCACCAGTGCCACTTGTCCTGGGAATGAATGGTTATGAAAACCAACACCCCAGTAAAAGGAAAAAGGTTCTCTCGATCCCAAAGGACCAAGCCCCAGACCCAGGTCAATATACACATCAGCTCTTACCCACAAATCACGCTGTTGCCAGTCCTTTAGAATCTAAAATTGTAAGTTTGAGATACAGACAGTATAGAGCCAATATTGATAACTTTAAATACAAAAATGATACACATAAACCGATAGCATAATTATAACCAGCAAATCATAATCTTCCCGTAGACGCCTCACACGACAACCTTTGTACAATATTCTCTGCAAATATGTAACAATGGTTGCAAACAGTGATCTATACAGTTAGTGATTCTGTCAATAACGTCACACCAGTACAGGGCTGGGCTGGGGCCAGCTCTGGCCCCCAGAAGGGGTGGGGCTGGGGGGGGGTCAGAGCCAGCCTGCCCTGTACCGGTAAGTGCCCCCTCCTTCTTCCCACTCCTCCTCCCTCCCCTGCCAGGGTAGCAGTGGCAGCCGGGAGCTCCAAGGGCTATTTAAAGGGCCAGGGGCAGTAGAGGCAGTGGGAGCCCCAGGCCCTTTAAATTGCCACCTGGGGAAGCCGGTTCGCCCTGGTCCGGCGACTGGCTCTTGCACCCTGCCAGCAGGATGAATGCAGGGGCTTTAGTGCCTGTAGCCCTGGGCTAAGTGGGCCCCGCAAAAAAGATCTGGACTGTCAGGGTGTGGGAGGTGGATCCATGCACTTCTGTTCCCGCTGGCCTGGAGCTGCGCGGCAATCAGGGGAAGCTCCGATGTTCCGTCTGCGCACTTCCCTCGCCTGCTGGCACTGCCCCCGCAGAGCCCGTCGGCTGGGAACTGCGACCAATGGGAGCTGTGGGGGTGGTGCCTGCAGGCAAGGCAGCGCGTGGAGCCACTTGCCCCCCCGCCCATGCACTGGCCGCTTCCAGGAGTGGCTGGGGGCCAGGGCAGGCAAGGAGCCTGTCTAAGCCCTGCTGCACCACCAAATGAGAGCTGCCCAAGGTAAGCACCCTGCATCCCAAGCCCCTGCCCCAGCCCCGAGCCCATCCCACACCCTAACTTCTGCCCAGACTCTGCACTCCAACCTCCTGCTCCAGCCCATATCCCCCTCCCGTACCCCAAACCCCTTGGTCTCAGCCTGGAGCCCCGCCCACACCCAAACCCCAGCCCAGAGCCCACACCCCCAGTTGAAGCCCTCACTCCCTCCCAGCCTAGAGCCCCCTCCTGCAATAAAGAAGTTAGTTAAATTTAGTTTTCATTTTATTGAAAACTTATTTGAAAATTTTAGTGCATTTGGTTATATTTATGGTTATATATTTAATATTATTGAGTGTGTGCTGGGTGGGGTTGTGAACAGGGCCTACAGTTTTCATGTGGCTCTTTTGGTTGATGATGTTGCAAATGTGGCTCCCAAGTCACATAACTGTGAGTACCACTGGTGTAGCCCATTGTAGGCCGGGAGTGAAGCTGGCGGAAGTAGGGAGGGAGGAACATCGTCATCTGAGTGTGATATTATTTTTTACTCCATTTCACAGCCATGTCTACGGGAAAGGAAAAACCCCAGAATTCAGCTCCAGGAGATCCTGCAGAGGATGAACTAGCCAAGAGACTGGAAGCAGTGGGTCTGAGTGCAGAGTACTGGCTGCCTAAACTACACAAACAACTTGGAGTTACCTCTGCCCAAGCCTTGAAACACCTGCAATATGAAGACTACCTAAAGTTAGAATGTGACGTCCAGCACACATGGGAAAAGCAGGCGCTCCAAGAACTACTTAAGACAGACAGCAAGGCAACGATGAAGCAGCTGCAGGAGCAGTGCTTGGAGATGCTAAAGAAGAGGCAGGAGCAGGCTAAGGCAGCCCTGCAGGAATTAAAAGAAATGCAGGAGAAAGGCAGGAGCCGCCATGAGGAAGCTGTAAGAAAGAAAGAGGAGGAGCTACAGCGAACTATGGACGTAGCCCCAGAGTATTGGGCACCAGCTGAGAAGCCTTTGAAGGAAGTGATAGAGAATGTGCACAGACAATTAGACTTCCTGGAGGAGTCACTGTCCCAGAGTGAGAATCTCCCTGACAAGGAAGTTTTGAGATGGGTGTCGGGAGGGCTGGCCCTGCAGGGTATTTACCAGACCAAGAAGCTCACAGAGATGGTGGAGAAGCGAGAGCAGCTCATAGACATCCCAGAAGGGTTTGAGCTCTTTGGTCCAGAGCAAGGGCCATTGTTTGAGAAGAAGGAGTTTTCATCGGCCGAAGCAGAATCCACATTCACAAAGGCCATGGAAAAGCTGGGCTTCAGCATTAGTGTCACAACCAAGGGTGGATTTGGGGGGTTTAGTGCTGAAAGCAGCTCAGATTATAGCAGCTCTTCAGAGTCTGAAAAAACCCACCGGTCCCGCTCTGAGCACACCTACATTTGCACCACCAAGTACAGCTACATCCCACTGGCCTCATGCCACTTCCCCAAGGATCAACTTCGACTTTCCAGTGCAGCGCTTCAAGAGTTAAAAGAAATTGAGGACCTTTTAAGTCACACCCCAGAGCCAGACAAGCTCAACATGCTGAAGAGCAGGGGCGGGAGATTCTTCAAGAGATTCGGGTCTCAAGTAAACCAGGGCCCCCTTCACTTGGGTGGGATATTCTGGTGGAAAGCGTCTTCTGAGGGATTCCGGGCAGAGCAGCTGGATGAGGTGAAGAAACAAGCATCTGATGCACTCAGCTCCTATGTTGGGGGCAGCTATGGTGGGTTTGGCTGGAGCATTGCAGCTGGTGTTACTGCATCAAAATCAGGTTCTGCAGCCTCATTTCAGGGCACAGATAGAAAACAAACGCAAACAGAGATTCAGCTGTTTGTGACCAAGACAGGTGGCCCACCTGGAGTGGATTCACTCACAGCATGGAAATCTGGGCTACTGGCCAGTAACAAAACCTGGTCTGTTATTGACAGAGGTTCTCGGCTGATTCCAGTGTGGGACATAATCCTGTCCAATCACAGACAAGATTTTAAAGATGTTTATGAAATGAGCAGCAGTCTCAGAGATGCCTATGAAGCTCTAACAAAGCTCAGTGCAAGTACATTGGTTGGGGAGGAATTAGTCAGTGCAGTGGATGAGGCCAGATCGTTCTTAGAGGAAATGAAGACCTGGGAAGTCACTGGGGATGAAGAGCCGCTGGTGACGCTGCTCAATTTCAAACAGAAGCTAATTGAAAAAACAAAACATAACTGGACCTGGATTGACATTTGCCTGTCGGATAAGGTGCTTCAGGATTTCCTGGAAAACACAGTTTTACTATGCAAAGGTTTACCTGCACATAACACCATGTTCACCAAATCTCTGCTGCGCTGCCTTCTGGACCCTGATGTCTATTCAGTTAAGAATTTCCCCAAATCTTCCTCCATTATGCAGTGGATCTTTCACGCTGAAGAAAAGCAGCAAAAAGCTATCTGTGTTTCTGAATTTGCTGATTTCATTCAAGTCCTACAGGAAATGAAGAATTACCTACAGGCTGTTACCTATGGGCCTAACTCCTCCCCAGCAGCAGTGGAGGCAGCAAAAGTAAAGGCCAGCTTGGATGTGAGTTTAGCTTTCTGTTCCTTGCGGAAGGCTCTACAGGGCCGAGAGCAGATAGACACAGAACTGTTATTACTCTCCATTGCTGCCAGCACAGGATACCGTGTGGACAGTAACACTTTCCAGTATCTCCTCGGGTGCCCAGAAATTAACTTCATGTTAAAGGAAATGCAAAGGGCACATGAGGGATATTTGACGCTTAGGGATCAGGATGTTTCCAGAGCTCAGGCTTTCCTGCTGTTGACAGGTCTGACAGTGACAACTGAATTCAAAGACGTGTCTCCAGAGGAGAAGAAGAAACGTTTGACTTTCATGAAGCATCACCTGGGAAACTTGTTGTCCGGTGAAGTAGCTAATGTCTTTATGAAGCCTAATGCATGTGATGATTGGAATGCCCTGGAAAGAGACCTAAATGCCCTTGTGAAAGGAGGATATGGAACTTCCAGTAGCAATCTGCAGAAACAGGATATAATAAAAGAACTAAGGGATGTCTGTCAAAGGGCTAAGCAGACACCCCTACCAAAGCCACAGCCCCAAGCGCCACCAAAGGATGTTAAAATGTCTGAAGCATTCAAAACTCAGGGCTTTCTCAATCTGATTAAACGTCTTGGACTTGAAAACTACTATCCAAGGAAAATGGGGATGGCAGATTTCCATGTGATTGACAAGACCTCTTTACATGACAGACAGCCCAGCACAGAGGATGAGCTGCCATTTTATTTTTTGCAAAAGCTGTTGATGCTGGACTATCGGGTACGGTATCTGGTTTGCAAAAATGACTGTAAAACAAAACAAGAAACAACAACTGCATTGAATATGTCAAGCAAGATGAACGAATCCTCAGATACAACCTCAGATATCTACGAGGACTTTTTAAATGATGATGAGGGAACTAATGAGTCTGGTACACCAAGGCAGACACACGTGCACCCAATGGATGTCCAGATGGCAATTTTTCATTGTGCAGATGATTTCATGAGACAATATCTTTCAACAAAGCTCGCTATCTGCCAGTTTGCACTCCCACTTCTGGTGCCAAATCCTTGTACTTCACAAATAGAATTCCCTCTTTGGTCCCTTAGCCAAGTTCAAAAGGGTTGGCAACATATTGCAAAATCAGGAGTGGAGACTAGCATTAAAAATTATAAAAACAAACTGATTTATCAAGCAGATACACCTGTGGTGTCTTTCACACGGATTGGTCATTCACCTCATTCTTCTAAGTCTAAGATCCTGAATGCTCTGCTGAGTAAGCACAAGCATGACATTTTTTTCCATCGTGATTGTAGAGGCAGCAGTAAAGATTGTCTCCTGATGAACGGGGTTGTGGAAATCTCCTGGTACTGTCCAGGTGGAAAGGATGATGACAGATTTGACAATTGCATCGCCTTCACTAATCTTCACGGGGATGCAAGAGAGCATGAGCAGCAGGTCAGATTTTTACAGGAGATCGCTTCCATAAATGTGGTTCTCTTTACAGCTTCTGATGAGAACAAAATAGGCAGGCAAATTGTAAGTGATCTCCTGAAATCTCCAAAGCCTTTTGTATGTCTTTTGACTGAAAAAGAAAACATTGTAGCAGGTAAATCCAATCTAAACATAAAAATAGGCATGAAGAACAGAAATGAAGCAGTATTAATTGATGAACTGGCAACAACAATCAAAGATTTACTGGCTGGTTCGAACCCCACTTGTAGTCTTGAAACCTGTGCAGAAATTGCTCGCCAGCATGGTTTTCTCATTGATGAAGACAAAGAAGAGTGTAAACAAGCCAAGTCAATGGCACAGACAGTGATGGTCCTCTTCAAGGAGAATAACTTATCGGGCATGAAGGAAGAGCTATTGCCTCTTCAAGGACAATTATGGCACAAGTGGTGTAGGAAAGATAAGGAACTTACCCGCTTACAAGATAAAATGAAGAGAAGCATTGAACAGCACCGGAGCCAAATTGAATCAGAAAAACGTGCTATACGACATGATCAGATAAGGAGAGCATCCTCCCACAATGATTTAATGAGGTCGGTGCTGGAAATTCTCCAGTCCCATTCAGAGACCACCAGAAAATATTTCTTGCAGTGGTTGAAAGTATTTCTGGATGACCTGAGCTCTGACCGTCTTGCAGAACTACGCCAAAAATACCACGTCTTATGGTCACAAATGCTGGAAGAAACAGACCCAGGAGAAAATGGTGACTCAGAAAATGTATTGAAAAGTAACTTGGAAACAGTCTCAGCTGAGATAGCTGCTTCTACGATTGGCCTTGAACACATTTTGAGAGAGGTTGCTCAGATTTATGAAGCTCTCACTACTTTGTCCCAAGAAGATCAACATTTTCTTGAATTTCCACAAATTGCAGCTGACCTGATGGCTTCAGGGTATCCCGTTGAGTTGATGGATGGTGATGCTTCATACGTGCCACTGAAATGGGTGAGAGCAGTTTTTGACAAGTTGACTGAGAAGTTAGGAGACAAAAAGGTGTTTGTCCTTTCAGTGCTTGGCATCCAGAGCACTGGGAAGTCAACACTGCTAAATGCCATGTTCGGTCTTCAGTTTAGCGTCAGTGCAGGGAGATGCACCAGGGGAGCATTTATGCAACTAATTAAAGTGAATGAGAATCTCCAACAAAGTCTGAACATTGATTATATACTAGTCGTTGATACTGAAGGGCTTCGGGCCATGGAACTAACCAGTAAATCAACACTCAATCATGATAACGAGCTAGCCACCTTTGTCATTGGTCTTGGCAACATGACTCTAATCAATATTTTTGGAGAGAATCCTTCAGAAATGCAAGATATCCTGCAGATCGCTGTCCAGGCATTTCTGAGGATGAAGCAAGTAAAGCTCTCCCCAAGCTGTTTATTTGTGCATCAAAATGTTGGAGAAATAACTGCAAAAGAACAGAATATGGAAGGACGAAGACGCCTCCAACAAAAGTTAGATGAAATGACAGTTACTGCAGCCCAGCAAGAGTTCTGTGATGTAAACCGCTTTAGTGACGTTATCCGATTTGACGTGAACACCCACACTCATTACTTTGCTCACCTCTGGGAAGGAGACCCACCAATGGCACCTCCGAATCCCAGCTACAGCCAAAATGTGCAGGAACTAAAGAGCAGGATTCTCATGGCTGCCACAAAGGAATCCAAGGGCAGTGTTTTAAGGCTGTCAGAGTTAAAAATCCGAATTGGTGATTTGTGGAAGGCTTTATTAAATGAGAACTTTGTTTTCAGCTTCAAGAATACACTGGAGATTGCAGCATACAACAGGTTAGAAAAAATGTTTAACCAGTGGACCTGGCAGTTGAGAAGTCACATACTAGAACTGCAGACAAAACTGAACAATCGAATTAAGAAGAGAGAAATTCACCATGTCACCAGGAGAAGCCTTGAAGAAGAAGTTAAAGAAAAATATCGTGCCATCATGAATGACACCGAAAGATTCTTCACTGAGGAGCAAGACTGTGAAATATTAATTCAGTGGAAAGCAAGTACTGAAAATAAACTGAATGATCTGAAAGAATCATTGATTGATGAAATTGAGAGGAAAGCTGAAGAACTTATCAAACTGAAGAAGAACCAAAGCAAACTTGTTGAAAAGAAGTCAGAATATGAAAATGAGCTATTCAGAAGAAGCAAAGAGTTGGCTCTGAGATTAAAAGGCGAGGAACTAAGTGAAGCAGCATTGAAAGAAAACTTTGACGGCCTTTGGAAACGATGGGTCTATGAAGTATCGTCAGATGCCCCTTCTGCTGAGGAACCTGACATTAGCATGGATGTAGAAAACATTCTTCTGCAGCATTTTAAACAGGAACCCAATATAGCAGAGAAAATTAAAAGTTCCTCCCACAAAAATACATTTTCTGTCGATATTTCCAAGCATATTGTCATGAAGAAAACACTAGGTATCTTCAATAAGACTTTGGATAACTGTGATATAACGAACATAGAGCAGGTTACAGCTCGCATCATACAGCTTGTTAAGATGAAAATTGATAGGAAGGAGCAGCAGAGAATGGATTATAATCAAAGTTACATTCACGAAATAATGAATGAAATAAGAAGAGAGGTGGACTCTGCAGCCAAAAACTCAAAATACACATTTAATAATGAGTACAAAATAGAGTTATCCCTGTATCTGTGCAAAATGGCAGCAGAGCGGTTTGAAGACATGCACAGAGCATTTAAGAATGCGAATGATCCAACCGTCTACCTCGAAAATAAGAGAGACGATTTCTTTAAATGTTTTCAAATTTCCTGCCAAGGAGCAACCTCCATCACAACATTTGCTGATTTCTTATGCAACAGGCTTTCTGCAGCTCTCCGCCAGGCAGTCTATGACAAGACTGCCATTGACATAGCCAATGAGATGAGGTCTAACTATTCAGCCTTCAATGGCAATAGATCCAAATTGGAGACCAGTATTCTGATATCCCTGGCAGAGGAGGAAAACTTTGAGAAGTACAGACAATACATTCACTTCCCAAGGGACTTCTTAGAGAGTTTTATCAAGAAATGCGTTGATGATTATTGTTTAGACAAGAAAAATCCAAGACTGAAGAATTTTTTAATTATTTCCCTTGATTCTTTCCAGACTCTTGTTCTTTCAGCTATTCGTGACTCGACTAGAGTTGTCAAAGATAAATATGGCAATGTATCCTTGTGGCTGGATGAATTTTGCAACCGATTTGGAGATGACTTAGACCTTCCCAGAAGCGATCTGAAAAGCATTGAACATCAGGAAATCAAGGACATAGAGTTTCTGAAAGAGGCAATGAGTAAAGCTTTGCCCCCGGTCCTAGAAAACCTGAAACAGGAATTTGCTGTGGTTGATATGGAGCCATTTAAATTGAAGCCTCATAAAATACTATTCGAACAGCTCTGTGGATGCTGGGAGCAATGTCCCTTTTGCAAGGCTCTTTGCACAAACACAATACCTGGTCATGACGGAGACCACAGTGTTCATTTCCATCGTCCTCAGGCCCTGAATGGTACCCAGTGGTACGGAACAGACCAGCTCGTCATTGAGATCTGCTCTAGTCTTGTAGCAAGTGACTACTTCATGGTGCTTTGTGAAAAGAATCAAATTCCATATAAAAATTATAGACAAGCGGGACCTGCATATGCCAATTGGAGCATCACAGCAGACAGCTCAGCGCAGTCTTACTGGAAATGGTTCGTGTCCCATTTCAGGTCAATATTGGAAGAAGATTATTGTGCAAAATTTGAGGGCAAAGGCGCAATCCCTCCAGAGTGGGACGAGTTTACAAAGGAGGCTGTAATCTCTGAGCTGAAACAGCTGTAACATTAGTATAGCATCCCCTATATAAAATGTCGGCATTAATGTACCAGACTTTGCTACTATAGCCATTTATTATTGTCTTATTTAGTGTTATGGACAATTTCTATGCAATTTTTTCTATAATTAATGTGTGCTAGCAGATTTAAATGGCGGGATTATAGATGTATAAGATTAACCAGTATTTAGGAGCGCTGTGTGTGTGTTAGACATACAGGTAAAGCCTGGCTGGTATGGAAGCCCTTCAGGCTGAGGCCTGTAAGATTTTAGCTTAGCCAGACTAGGCCATAGGCTTAGGAATGCTTGGCATGAGTGGGTGACCTACGGATAACTCCATGCCAGTCAGGTCACAAGATTACTGTAAAAGATGTGCCAGTAGGTGATGTTACGGAAAAATAGATTGGAACAGCCAGCAGCGTATTGTCCAAGACCACGAGGCACCTGATTGTAACACCATGGAGTGTCCTGTCCTGCCCACAGGTTGCCGTAGATGCTAATGAGAAAAAGGGGAACTAAGAAACAACTTATTAAAAATGGGGCACCCCAATATTCATGGGGTGTGGAAGTACAGATAAGGAAAAGAGGGCTGAAACCTTCATGCATATGCATAAGGTGTTAGGTGTGGAAGCCAGTAAATAATTAACAAGGATTTGAAGAGATCTTAATGAATGTCAGTTACTTAGCATAAGTTAGGCTAGCTGTGACCCTAATGACGTGAAATTTGTAGAAGCAAGATAATGTGAGACAGAGTGAACTGTGTGAAAAGTTATTACGACCTTGCAAATATGCAGGCTTGCTTTTCTTAGTAGTAAAATAAATAAGATAGCAGAAAAGCTTATGTATAAACAAATGCAATTGTTTTCTCTTTACTGTCTCCATGATTGCTAGAAATTGTCTGTAACAAAAGTATAAAGGCTTAATGTAATTGTTTACCAGTTGAGAGACCTGTCCGGGACTGGGGTGACCCTGTGTCCTATGGCACTCTCTCCCTCCATTGTAATTACTGGAGAAATAATAAAGTATTTGATTTTGCTGCACCCAAACAAAAAGCGAGAACTGAGTTTTTCTCCGACAATTTGGGGGCTCGTCTGGGATGGCAACGCCCACGGACCCACAGACGGCTACTACGGATCATTCCCCTTCGAACCCCATGGCGCCACATGAGAGGTATGAGACCTTTTGAAATCTCTATTGGGGTATCGGAGGAGGACTGTCCGTGAGGATGTCTGTCTCTGTTGGGCTCACGCCATCTGAACTTATTGACTGTGCAGCAGGATCAGATGCAGAGTGGTATTGGGGAGAGGCCCCAATAAGGTTAGTTTATAGCAGTACTGGGAACTGCTGAGTTGGCCAAGGAAATGCATAAGGTAATGCATAAGGTAATGCATAGGTAAATGCATTAGAATGCACCGGTGCTGAGGGGTTTTTACCGCCTCAAGAGGGGTTGTCATACCGCCTCATGGTATTGGTCCGGACCAGGTAAAGATGCATCGTGGGTAAAAAAAAAAAAAAAAAATTAAAAAGAGATAAAAAGGTTAAAAAAGGGTTAAAAAGAGAAAAAGAGGCCTTGGTGTGTGTGTGTGTGTGTACACCAGTGTGAGTGATCGTTATCGGAAGACGCCCAGAGTACCCTGTGAAGCGGAAGCTAATGATCAGGACTGCTCTAACGCAAGCCCGGTAACTAGTGGATCTTTAGGAGATCCGACCCACGGTGGGCTGACTCAGCCTGGCATAGTCCGGCGAGGAAGCTGCCTGGGTCTAGGAGTGTGTGAACCCATCTTCCCTCCCCTTTCCCTTCTGTGTGGGCTACTGACAATCTGTTCGTCTCACTGGATGCAATTAGAGTAAGCGGCGCCATCTCCCAGAGACTAGCCGACGCTCTTTGCTGAAGGGAAGTGTAGGAGAGTCGTAGTCTTCCTTGTGAGTCTCTTCTGTGTGAGTGCCCTGTAGGGAAAGATCCTTAGTTTCTGAGCCGCTAGCACGGACAGGGCACCCTCTTTGTGTGTGTAAGTGGAAAATGGGTAAGGGACAGTCTAAACATTCCACCTTACCCCCCTAAGGGTACCCCAGCATATTACATGTACGTACATTATGGTCCTAAAACCTGCAGGTATTTAAATGATTGGAATCTGTACACGCGTGAAAATCCATCTAAATAATGCCCATTAGAAGGTATCTTCAATCTAGATAAGATCATATATCTCAGAGGAGCTTTTAATCACCAAAGAAAAGCCTCTGACACAGTGTGAGCAATTTGCCTAGGAACGGGTTAATTTGAAATTCAGCTTAGCCCAGAGATAAAGAGAAGTTGCTCTATGTTCAAGGTCAAGAATCAGCGCAGACTATGCTAAGTGCAAAGAAAAACTGCTTTCAGCCCCAGCTGCTTGTGGAAAAATAGAGACACAGGCAAACCAAAGGCGGTACAAGTTACAGAATTGGAATTATATTTGCAAAGCTTAACTTTCCAGTGAGACATGTGTGAGTATTAAAGTGGCTTAAGGCTTGGGGCATTCATATTTTTCCTGTGTGAGGTGGGAGCATTCCCAACACTCTCCATTGTTGTTTTATTATTTTTAATGAAGCTTTACAATTTGATTATATGCAGTGTCAGTCTGATCACCTGACATGAGGAATATAATTGGTAACAGAAATTTGTCACAGTTTGGTGAGCAATTAATAATGGGGGAGCCCTGCAGAATTTACACCATCTATCTGTTTTACCCTTGTTATTTTATGTTTGCTTTGTTTGGTATTGTTGGTGTTATATGATAAGGATTGCATGATTATAGGTGAGCCCTAATAGAATAAGGAAACACTATTTAGTTTTGTTCTGTTTTGTTTAACCGGTTACTGTTGTTTTTCTACTCTGTTCATTTGGGCGTTGGGTGTGTGAGCGGAACTGAACTTCTCGTTCGTAATTCCTCAGAGTGGAAGCCATGTGTGCGATGAAGCTCTGAGGTTGTATTGAGATCTTTCTGTCCCGCCCCCTGTAACGGACAATGTAATAGAAGTAGAAATGTAATAGAAGTAGAAATAGAAGTAGAAATGTAATAGAAGTAGAAGTAGAAGTAATGTAATAGAAGTAGAAAAATCTGGCTTAGACTGTAATTCTCTCTGCTTTCTGTGTAATTTTCTTTTCTGTTTAAGTGTCAGCATACAAATGGGTGGGTCTCTGGGTAGACCCCCTAAAGGGGTTTGGATTGGCCTTTACCCAATGGCCATGTATTTTTGCCCAGGTGGCAAGCCTTACAAGGGAGGACTCGGGTAGTCTTGTGAGTAGAAATGTTTTGGGGTATAGACCAGAAGGGTGGGGCTAGTTGAGGAGCTCACCCTCCTAGCTAAGAACTGGTTGTGGAACAAGCTAGTGTCCATGGACGGGACGATTCAGCGAGAAAAAAAAGGATCGGGCCCAGGCGGGCAGGCAACAGACAAAGAGATTGGAAAACAGGTTGGAAACTTTTGAGGGCGTAGTGGAAAGAAGGAGTAAGTGAATATAAGCATGAGGATTTCAAATACTCAGGAGGATATTTGGAATGGTGATTTGCATTGATAAAAGTGACTGTTGGGAGACAAGCAAGTGATTTTTAAGGAAAGTGAAAAGTTGCCTCTGTAGTTGCTGGAGGGAACAGCAGTTGAACTTTGTAAAAATGATAAAGGGAAAAGTTTTTGATGTCTTTGAAATGTTTGTAGATAAATTCAGGCAAAGAAATTATTAGATTGCAATCATTTGCCTATGAGCAATTTTGTTAAATCAGTTGAAGAATGTATACAGTGCTATGTAATGAAACTTTTATTAGGCTCTAAAGGCACTATAAGTGGTGATGTTTTCTTTCAGTGTTTAAAAGCAGGAGTTAAAAGAAATAAAAGCAAGCCAGAAAGCATCTGTGTTAATGCAAATTAACTAACTGATAAGGTTGAGGCCGCTGAACCAGGGCTGTCTAAGAAACACATACGAGAAAATATGGGGTAATTCCTCTGTTTTGCCTAGAATCAACAAGAGTATTTGTATATTTTAAGTATTTAACTGCCCAGAAGGGGTGGACTTCTGTTTTTGTCTTTCAGATAATCAAAGAAAATTAATGCCAGCTGCACAGCATTCAACGTACCATGATTTACTGGCACAGTCACAATTATGTTGTGTGTTCTATGTTCTGTCTTGTGGTGTTTGTCTCGTGGCCAGAATTGTTGTGTTTAATATTTTCATGAGATGGTCTGATTTGAAATCAAGCGGAAGTGTTGGATTGAAATGCAGATACTTGTTTTGTTCAACTTAGAATACAAAGTGTTTGGTTACATCAGAAAAATGTGATATACTAAAGTCTAATACATTTTCTTAAGTAAGAGAAAGAAACTACATTGGCCAAATCTTTTAATTAGAATTGTTGTTAAAATTTGCATACTGACAGTCTTTGGAAGCAAGGACATGAAAAGTTAACCCACTCCCCATATTGTACAAGGGATCCTTCTGGCTACCTCAGAATTTTAGCCAGAGGGCTGGGGATGGTGGAAAGCTATTGGACTAGAGGTTATATTAAGTGAACTTCTCAAAGTGGGTGTGTTTGTCCTGGCTTGTTGTTCCAAAGTTCTGTAATAAGGTTATTTTCATGAAAGGGTATATGTGGCTGGTTTATGTTTATGTGTTCATGGTATAAAAGAAGGTGTATAAGTAAAGAGTAAAAGTTTCCTTTGTAGGTTAAAAAAAAAAAAAAAAAGGCAAGGTCACCGCTCACGGCTAGGACTTGGCTGACTACCAAGGAAAGGGGGGGATGGTTGCTGCAGTTAAACGAGATTGGTGTGCAGCGGGCAGCCCACCCTCCTCCTTGGGGACCTTTTGTAAATATTCAGATTGATTTTATTTCAATGTCCAAATGTTGTGGTTATGGATATGTATTAGTTTTAGTTGATGTATTTACCAATTGGGTTGAAGCTTTTCCCTGCAGGAAAGCAGATGTCAGGACTGTTGTGAAATTTCTGCTTAAAGATTTTTATACACGTTTTGCCATCCCTGTGAGTATCAACAGTGATCGTGGAACTCATTTTACTGGACAGATTGTAAAGGAGTTATGTGCAACTCACTGCCCTCACCACCCACAGTTGGGACAGTGGAACGCCAGAACGGGATTTTAAAGAATAAACTGGCCAAGATTTGTGCTGAAACGAACTTAAAGTGGCTGGATGCCCTTCCTTTGGCACTGATGAGTATGAGAGCCATTCCCAATCGAACGACTAGACTCAGCCCTCATGAAATTTTGACAGGACACCCAATGCGACTACCAACTGCACCCCCAATAACCCCAGCTCAGATGGACATTCATTTGATGGATAACATAATGCTTAAGTATTGTCAGGCACTATTGAAATGTGTTAAGTCTTTTTTCTACACAGGTGATGGAAGCACTACCGAAGGATCCTGTGCAACCTTGCCACTCGTTGGAACCAGGAGCCTGGGTCTACATAAAGATCCATCAACGGAAGACTGCCTTGGCTCCACGCTGGAAAGGCCCTTTCCAAGTCCTGCTGACTACCAACACCGCTGTGAAGTGCCACAGACTGACTGCTTGGACCCATGATTCTTACTGTAAAAAGACCCCTCCACATCAGGAGAATTTTCCTACTGATAATTCGCCTATTCTTTCTTCTAGTTCCACTGTGCTTCTGGACAGCAGGAAAAAGGACAAGGTGACGTGCTGGCAACCTCTCCCTTGTCCACTGACAAACTACTGTGCCTTTGAACTTTTGTAGAAAAAGCAAATCATTACAGGACGATGTCCTGGTACTCTCCCCTGTAGGATGCTGAACCACAACTGCTTCAGGAAAGAAGAAGGAACACTCACTCCACTGACATTGCCAAAGTCCAGGAATTCCTGACTGAAAAGGACATTGAGAACTGACCCTGGTGAAGAAACTACGAATTACATACTGGCAGGAAGAAATTTGTGGGACCCATGCTTGGGACTGTGGTATTAATTGGATTTTGGGGTTTATTCTACAGGCTGCGCCCTGTGTTCTGGATAAATCCTTCAGTATGTATTGCCCTCCCTAATTGGATTTTAAATGACATTGCCCTTATCCAGTTTTCAAATCACTTCTACATACCCAGATTGCTCACAAGGGGCTGCCATTAGATTAGCACAACAAAAAGGCCTGGGTTATTTCCTCTGGACAAAAAGGGAATTGACCAGATCCCTGTGGGCTGGGGCCAATAGTATAGTAGCCATTTGGACTATTCTTAAAGGCCAAGAACATGATAAGAAATTGGGCCAACTAGAAAAGGCCACTAGCCTTATTTTTGAAGCTCAGCTGTCTTAAGTACAGGCTGGAGTTGGTGGGTTACATGTCATTTCCACCCTTAGTTCTATGACCCAGAAGTTACTGACAGCGATGGTATTGAATATCACTGAGGCTGGGAAGGCATTGCAGTGGGATCTAGACCAGACTTTGCCCACTGCCCTTACAGACACGTCAGGAGTACCATCTGATCTGTGGTCATGAAGACATACTTGGACACTTTCTGGATGGAAGTGTGGACATTCACAGTGCTCCTTCCAAGCATATGGACCGGTTAGGGTGGGTGTGGGCTCCCACATACCGAATCCTGCTGGGTCCATGGGGAGGATGCATGTGGGACTGAATTATTTACCGAGACATCTGGGAAATTAGACCACCTGGTATACCTACCTGATTTATAGACAGTACCCCTAGAATAACACCTGACAAGATATACATATTGATCTTACCACTGCTGCAGGCAATTATATCATTTACTGGCCTGCAGATAGAATGCAGATAGAATGTTGCAAGTAGCTCTTAGATTTCAGGTATATTTATATTGGACCAGAGTAGTGCCTGATCGGTTTTGAAAATTTGCTTTCATTGTTACCAGAGGTTTGAAGAATCTCTGAATTGTAATGGGCAAATTCATATGCTTCAGAATATATATCATGCTGAACAGAATGCCTTTCATACAGCTTATAGAGTGTCTACTTTATGTACTATATATGATGTATTGTGCTTTGTAACCAAAACTGTACAACAACCCCATTGTTTTATTTCTATGGGAATGTTATTGTTTGTCGTGTTGTTAGTTAGTTTAGGATTATGTTATTGTTGTTGTTTTTGTAAAAAACATAATGATAGTACTAATACCTTTCATGTTCATGCTAATCATGCATTGTCATTACATCCCATGACAACCCCTAAGGTTGACATATCTGCTGTAGAATCTGAAATCCATGGTTTAATGCGAATTGAGATTTGAAATTGTTTGTTGTACTAGAAGTACAAAAGGGGGGAGTGTGGAAGCCAGTAAATAATTAACAAGGATTTGAAGAGATCTTAATGAATGTCAGTTACTTAGCATAAGTTAGGCTAGCTGTGACCCTAATGACGTGAAATTTGTAGAAGCAAGATAATGTGAGACAGAGTGAACTGTGTGAAAAGTTATTACGACCTTGCAAATATGCAGTCTTGCTTTTCTTAGTAGTAAAATAAATAAGATAGCAGAAAAGCTTATGTATAAACAAATGCAATTGTTTTCTCTTTACTGTCTCCATGATTGCTAGAAATTGTCTGTAACAAAAGTATAAAGGCTTAATGTAATTGTTTACCAGTTGAGAGACCTGTCCGGGACTGGGGTGACCCTGTGTCCTATGGCACTCTCTCCCTCCATTGTAATTACTGGAGAAATAATAAAGTATTTGATTTTGCTGCACCCAAACAAAAAGCGAGAACTGAGTTTTTCTCCGACATAGGTGTGGTCAGAACTACAATATAAAAGAGATTTCCTGGTTGGGTAAAAGTGGGAAGACCCCAAGGGAAACCCCAGCAGGAACTATCCCTCTATCAATGATTATCTGTTGGGAGATCCATCAGACCCTGGAATATCCGTGAGGATGTGAGTATGACTAGAGGAGTAGTTAGTGCATGGGTTTCTGTATGATTTGTATAGACCTGGGTAATTGTAATTTTAACGATTGCTTCAATAAAACTTGCAGTACAGAAAAGACTTTATACTTGTGACTGTGTTTGCGGTCACTATCCTTGGTCTTCATGTGTTCCTGGAGTCTCCAAATCTGAGTGTAACCCTTCTGCCCCTCTGAGTTGGCAGCAACAAGGGCCGGGTTCAGTATCCAGGGGTTCCGTTTCAATAACACAATGCAAAACTGGCTCGAGCCCCCACCCAGTGACCTGGGACAATTACATACCACCCCCCCCCGGGTGCCTCTAGGAGGCAATACTTCCCCTCTCGCAAGCACGGAATCTGAATGTAGCAAAATCCTTTTAATAAAGGAGGGAAACAATGTGGCATCACATTGAAGAAACACCACAAACAGGATTATAACACAAACCATAAGCAACAAAAACCCACCTTCAAGTATGTTTGGCAATGTCCTTTCCCCCTTAGGGTCTCAAGTCCAATCACCCCAGAGTCCAACAACCCAAAAGTCTCTGGTCAGTGCCACCCCAGAGTTCAAAAGCTTATCTGCAGAATTTTACCCCCCAGCATGGGTGGAAATGGGGGCCGGGGACAACGTGGCCTTACGTGGGCCAGGGACAACTGCTCCGTCTCTCCGTGGAGTTCTGCTGCAGCCTTCACCATGACTGGCTCCACTCAACCAGCTGCACCGCTCCTCCAGCCGACCCGTGAACTGCATCAGCCGTCCCCAAAAACCGCTCCACTCCGCTCACTGTTCCATGGGTTGCTCCAACATGCTGCAAACTGCTCCACTCTGCCAGCTGCTTGGTGATAGATCTTCAGGCTCTCCCACAAGTTAACACGGCACTTAGTCATCTCAGCTCAGTAAGCTTAGCTCTTTTAGTGATTTCAGCTTGTAGTAGGGGAGCCCCAGTGCTGGTGCACTACTGGCCCAATGCGAATTCAACTCAGCAGTCTCTAGATAGACTCCTAATGGAATCAAAATTAGCTCTGCTCTTTAACAGTGGAGAGAGGAGGATGTGCAATAGATGTTCCAGGCCCTCAAAGGTACACACACCAGTCTCCAACCTCTCTCATTTCACTGGGTTTTGGCACCCATGTCCCTTGTCTAGCAAGTGCTACTTAATTGATGGTAAGACTCTTTGTCATAAAGCAGTCTCATAGTTCCTCATTCACATAATTGTGACACCACATTATTCCTCCTGCCCCAATAACAAAGAAATTGGGGATCCCAAAGCTGTCAAAATAACCATCCCAGGCTGCTGTGGACTATGCTAAGTGGGGTGGGAGTGCCAATGCAAATACCTGAAATGCCAATGCAAATACCTGAAATTCCTTTCCACACTCCCCATAATTTATCACCAGATGTCAGGGTAGAGCTCATCCTGACTCTGCTTACATGAGAAATGTCAAGGCTCCCTGCATCCAGGTCACTGTCCCTACCTGGGCTGCATAAGGGGAGGACAAGAGAGAAGCAGCTCCTGATGCCTCCCAGCATGGCCCAGATGGGGAAAGTGACCTGGATGTCTGGAGCACTTGGTGTTGCTCTTGCTCCACCCCTCACAGCCCCCTAGGGGGGCAGGGAGGAAGGCTGGGGGGAGGGGGGAGCAGTATCTGTGTCACTGGCAGGAAGCACAGATAAATCTGCATGCCCCCTCCCCCCCATGCAGCGCTCTCTTGCCAGCTGGGAGCAGTTTCTGACTCCACAACCGCAGTGCACACCTCTGCAGTGCCGCATGGTGTCCCTGGGAGGTCACCCGAGTGCTCCTCCCCCCCCATGGACCTGGCCCGAGTCCCTCTCCCTAACCCCTCCCTTGCATAGACCTGGCCTGATCCGCTCCTCCTCCCTTCCTCACCCCCCCAAACTCCACTGCTCACTCCCCCAGCCCGTTTTTTGGAAAACTGGGTATTTGTCCCACTTCCTCTTCCCAAGTGACGATCAGCTGGCAAGAGCAAACAGGACAAATGCCCAGTTTTGCCAAAATATCAGGGCGTCAGGTCAGTGTTTAAAAAGGGGGCTGCCCCAGCTAAAACAGGATGTATGGTCACCTTAGGCTGTAGTAACAGTTAGCCCAGGCAGAAGTGGGGGGCCCCAGTCCCTCACCTACTCTGTGTCCCTGCCCCCCAGAGTGCGCTGCCCAGGGCAGGTGGAGGGTCCAGGACTCCCCATAGTGGCCCAGGCTCCCTGGGCAGCTCTTACCACCATCCAGCTTCTGTCCAGGCTAGGAGGTGGGGCCGTGAGGGAAGGGGAGGAGCAGGGGGTCTCCCCAGCCTGTTGCTTCTCCTGGTGAAATATAACTGTGGGGCTTTCTCCCGGGAAGAGGGCGTGTATTACTTCCCTCTGCACATTTACATGCTTCTCTACATAAGAACATAAGAACATAAGAAAGGCCGTACCGGGTCAGACCAAAGGTCCATCTAGCCCAGTATCTGTCTACCGACAGTGGCCAATGCCAGGTGCCCCTGAGGGAGTGAACCTAACAGGCAATGATCAAGTGATCTCTCTCCTGCCATCCATCTCCATCCTCTGACGAACAGAGGCTAGGGACACCATTCTTACCCATCCTGGCTAATAGCCATTTATGGACTTAGCCACCATGAATTTATCCAGTCCCCTTTTAAACATTGTTATAGTCCTAGCCTTCACAACCTCCTCAGGTAAGGAGTTCCACAAGTTGACTGTGCGCTGCGTGAAGAAGAACTTCCTTTTATTTGTTTTAAACCTGCTGCCTATTAATTTCATTTGGTGACCCCTAGTTCTTGTATTATGGGAATAAGTAAATAACTTTTCCTTATCCACTTTCTCAACATCACTCATGATTTTATATACCTCTATCATGTCCCCCCTTAGTCTTCTCTTTTCCAAACTGAAGAGTCCTAGCCTCTTTAATCTTTCCTCATATGGGACCCTCTCTAAACCCCTAATCATTTTAGTTGCTCTTTTCTGAACCTTTTCTAGTGCTAGAATATCTTTTTTGAGGTGAGGAGACCACATCTGTACACAGTATTCGAGATGTGGGCGTACCATGGATTTATATAAGGGCAATAAGATATTCTCAGTCTTATTCTCTATCCCCTTTTTAATGATTCCTAACATCCTGTTTGCTTTTTTGACCGCCTCTGCACACTGCGTGGACGTCTTCAGAGAACTATCCACGATAACTCCAAGATCTTTTTCCTGACTCGTTGTAGCTAAATTAGCCCCCATCATGTTGTATGTATAGTTGGGGTTATTTTTTCCAATGTGCATTACTTTACATTTATCCACATTAAATTTCATTTGCCATTTTGTTGCCCAATCACTTAGTTTTGTGAGATCTTTTTGAAGTTCTTCACAATCTGCTTTGGTCTTAACTATCTTGAGTAGTTTAGTATCATCTGCAAACTTTGCCACCTCATTGTTTACCCCTTTCTCCAGATCATTAATGAATAAATTGAATAGGATTGGTCCTAGGACTGACCCTTGGGGAACACCACTAGTTACCCCTCTCCATTCTGAGAATTTACCATTAATTCCTACCCTTTGTTCCCTGTCCTTTAACCAGTTCTCAATCCATGAAAGGACCTTCCTTTTATCCCATGACAGCTTAATTTACGTAAGAGCCTTTGGTGAGGGACCTTGTCAAAGGCTTTCTGGAAATCTAAGTACACTATGTCCACCGGATCCCCCTTGTCCACATGTTTGTTGACCCCTTCAAAGAACTCTAATAGATTAGTAAAACACGATTTCCCTTTACAGAAACCATGTTGACTATTGCTCATCAGTTTATGTTTTTCTATGTGTCTGACAATTTTATTCTTTACTATTGTTTCAACTAATTTGCCCGGTACCGACGTTAGACTTACCGGTCTGTAATTGCCGGGATCACCCCTAGAGCCCTTTTTAAATATTGGCGTTACATTAGCTAACTTCCAGTCATTGGGTACCGAAGCCGATTTAAAGGACAGGTTACAAACCTTAGTTAATAGTTCCGCAACTTCACATTTGAGTTCTTTCAGAACTCTTGGGTGAATGCCATCTGGTCCCGGTGACTTGTTAATGTTGAGTTTATCAATTAATTCCAAAACCTCCTCTAGTGATACTTCAATCTGTGACAGTTCCTCAGATTTGTCACCTACAAAAGCCAGCTCAGGTTTGGGAATCTCCCTAACATCCTCAGCCGTGAAGACTGAAGCAAAGAATCCATTTAGTTTCTCCGCAATGACTTTATCATCTTTAAGCGCTCCTTTTGTATTTTCATCATCAAGGGGCCCCACTGGTTGTTTAGCAGGCTTCCTGCTTCTGATGTACTTAAAAAAACATTTTGTTATTACCTTTGGAGTTTTTGGCTAGCTGTTCTTCAAACTCCTCTTTGGCTTTTCTTATTACACTCTTGCACTTAAGTTGGCAGCGTTTGTGCTCCTTTCTATTTGCCTCACTAGGATTTGACTTCCACTTTTTAAAGGAAGTCTTTTTATCTCTCACTGCTTCTTTTACATGGTTGTTAAGCCACGGTGGCTCTTTTTTAGTTCTTTTACTGTTTTTCTTAATTTGGGGTATACATTGAAGTTGGGCCTCTATTATGGTGTCTTTAAAAAGGGCCCACGCAACTTGCAGGGATTTCACTTTAGTCACTGTACCTTTTAACTTTTGTCTAACTAACCCCCTCATTTTTGTATAGTTCCCCCTTTTGAAATTAAAGGCCACAGTGTTAGGCAGTTGAGATGTTCTTCCCACCACAGGGATGTTGAATGCTATTGTATTATGGTCACTATTTCCAAGCGGTCCTGCTATAGTTACCTCTTGGACCAGCTCCTGCGCTCCACTCAGGATTAAATCTAGAGTCGCCTCTCCCTTTGTGGGTTCCCGTACCAGCTGCTCCATGAAGCAGTCATTTAAAGTATCAAGAAATTTTATCTCTGTATCATCTGCTCTGGGGGCGGGGCCCATCTGGATATCATAAGGGAGCCCTGCAAAATCCTCGGGGGACATACATTCCCTGCATATCGCTGCCACATCAGCTGGAGTGAATCCAGCCATGCCAGATACTCTCACCATCCACCCCAAGGCTGTGCTCCTATTCAGTGGGCCAACTGATTTCCCTACTGCCCTAGCCTGGTCAGAGGTAAAGGGTCTAGTCTCCACCCGCTCCTCTGTTCCTCCCTGGGGTCCCCTTTTTGTGACAGAGGTACTGACTGTGGGGGCCATCGGGGGAGGCCTTTGCAGCTCTTCCAGTGATTCCCGTAGGGGGCTATATGGAGACTGCCCGATGGGATCCAGGGTGAACTCACCAGTGTCCGTCAGCTCATAATTGCAATAAGGGGGGATACACTGGGATCCTGATGCTATGTCTTCCTCCCAGCTACAATTCCCTCTAATCGCTGCCACGATCCCACTTTGCTCTCCCAACTGAGCCTTAAGGAAGTTAAGGGCACATATCTGTCTCCGGCATTCCCCGTGCTCTGCCTGGGTTCTGCTCTGTGAATCCTTCAAAAAGGCTCTGACTGCAGCTTTGCTCTCCGTGGTCTGCTGTTTCAACTCAGGCACTTCCCCCTGCAACTTACTACTGACCCACTCACTATCACATACCTGCTTCTGTATCCCTACAATCTGTGCTGCTTGTGTCAGAGACATCGCTCTGAGAGCATCAGATTCTGCCTTCAAATTAATCACTTCACTTTCCTTTTCAACTCTGATTCTTTCCAGTTTCTGCACCTGGTTTTTAACTGATCTAGCTCCTGATCCAGTGTTGTCACAACCATCCACAATCCCTGCAAAGAAGCCTTTCTCTTTGCCCTAACATTCGGACCTCCCCACCTTTCTGCATTAACCCAGATATCCCATTGCTTGTGGAGCTGCAGGGAGGCTCCGGGGCCAGTGAAGGCACCGAGCTTCCAGGGTCCATTACCCCCATACTCTTGTACAAAATCTGTCAAGCTGTTTCCCAACATCATGTTCAACTGTTCATTCTTTCCAGGTGTTTCCCTGTCTCTGGACATAATTTCTCCACTCGAGCAGGCAATCAGCCTGAGTTCTGAGTCCCAGGCCTGGTCTACACTAGGACTTTAATTCGAATTTAGCAGCGTTAATTCGAACTAACCGCTCAACCGTCCACACCAGGAAGCCATTTAATTCGAACTAGAGGGCTCTTTAGTTCGAATTTGGTACTCCACCCCGGCAGGTGGAGTAACGCTAAATTCGACATGGCTAGTTCGAATTAGGCTAGGTGTGGATGGAAATCGAACTTAATAGCTCCGGGAGCTATCCCACACTGCACCACTCTGTTGACGCTCTGGACAGCAGCCCGAGCTTGGATTCTCTGCCCAGCCACACAGGAAATGACCCGCGAAAATTTGAATTCATTTTCCTGTCTGGGCGGTTTGAATCTGACGTTCTGGTTGCACATCGGGGCGAGCTCCGCAGCACCGGCAGCAATGCAGAGCTCTCCAGCAGAGGAGTTCATGTAATCTCTGAATAGAAAGAGGGACCCGGCATAGACTGACCGGGAACTCTTGGATCTGATCAGTGTGTGGGGCGAGGAGTCTGTGCTTTCGGAGCTGCGCTCCAACAAACGGAATGCAAAGACCTACGAGAAGGTCTCCAAAGCCATGATACAGACAGAGGATACAGCTGTCATGCAACGCAGCGCCGCGTGAAAATCAAGGACCCCAGACAAGCCTACCAAAAAATCAAAGCGGCCAACGGACGCTATGGAGCCTGCCACCACTGCCCCACCAGTGACCATGGACTCTGATGATGGGACAGTGTCGACGGACAGTTCCTCGACGATGTTCACGGACGGGGAAGATGAGGAAGGGTTTGTGGAGGACGAGGCAGGCGATAGCGCTTACAACGCTGGTTTCCCCGACAGCCAGGATCTATTCATCACCGTCACGGAGATCCCCTACCAACCCTCCCCGGCCAGGAACCCGGATCCTGAATCAGGGGTAGGAGCAGTCGGTAAGTGCTTTAACCATGTTAACTTTTATTCTTAATATAACAGGAATCTGAAGTGTGTGAAAAGGAGGTCTCTGTATATATGGTGATAGAACAGAAATCCTCCTGGGAGAACGCCACGAAGCTCTCCTGCCGTTAATCGATAAGCATCAGCAGGAGGTTCCTGGGGAGAGCTGCCTTATTGGGTGCTCCGTGATAGCACACTTTTCCGCGCGAGGCTTTCATGCGGTATTCAGGGAGCACTGCCTCCCAGAGCACGGCTGCATAGGTCCGTGGTTCGTGCTAGATTTCACGCAGCATGCGCTCTCTATCTCCTTCAATGCCCGTCCTCACGGTGATCTCGCTCGGAGACTCCTGCATCTAAGTAGGGGAAGAAATGTTACGTTACGCCTGGTCCAAAGTATTTTTAATAAATAAACGGACAGACGGCATAGCACAGACTCAGCACGCAGCTGCGTGACGAGCGTAACGGAAAGCCAAAGAATCAAATGGACGCTCATGGAGGGAGGGGGGAACGAGGACGCAAGGTATCCCACAGTTCCTGCTGTCTCCGAAAAGCATTTGCATTCTTGGCTGATCTCCAAATGCTTCTAGGGTCAAACACAGTGTCCGCAGTGGGTCGGGGCATAGCTCGGCAATTTACGCACCCCCCCGACCCCCAGAAGTTAAAGGGAAAACAATCCTCTGTTGACTGTTTTACATGTCACCGTATCTGTACTGAATGCTGCAGATAGACGCGATGGTGCAGCACTCAACACCAACATCCTTGCTCCCCCCACGCTATGATGGCTGATCGTACAATAAGATGGAAATCCATCCTCATCATCAGCCTATTGGCACATGGGGCAGTGCAAAAGGACTGGTAACCATAACGACCATACCAACTTGCTTGGGACAGGTCGGTCAAGGCCGCCTGTTGCTAATTTTTCATGGTAGATGGTGCAGTATGGCTGGTAACCGTCCTCATCATTGCAACAGGGGGCTGAGCTCCATCAGCCCCCACCCTTCATTGTAAAGAAAAGATTCAATTGCCCCTGGACTAGCAGAGGGATGAGTGGCTCCCTCCTCCACACCCCTTAATGTCATCTCTGGACTATCATTGCAGCTGGAGGCTTCCTTCCACTCATTTCTCACAAACGACTACCTGTGTCTTATTCATGCATTCTATATTACTTCATCACACAAGTGGGGGGACAATGGTATTGGAACCCAGGAAGGCTGGGGGAAGAACGGAATGAACAGCTGGGGTTGTTTCAGGAGCACATCCTGTGAATAGCGTTCAGCTCAAAATTTATGCAGGATTGGACAGAGAGCAGCTGTGGTCTCTGGTTGTATGATACAGTGGTTCTCTAGTACACTTGCCCATAATCTAGGCAAGACTGATTCTATTTTTAGATACCCAAAAAGGAGGGATTGACTCGGGGAGTCATTCCCAAATTTTGCTTTTGAGCCCCTGGCTGATCGACCAGGGGCACTTATGACAGCACCAAATGGCGCAGTGCAAAAGGACAGGTAACCATGACCATCTTATTACCGTCTTCTTACCAGTTCATGGTATGGTAGACGGTGCAGTATGCCTGGTAACCATCGCTGCTGTCATGCAAAAGCATAAGCATGCTGCTGTGTAGCGCTGCTGGTCCGCCTCTGTCAGCGGCATCCAGTACACATATGGTGACATACACAAAAGGCAAAATAGGGTCCATTGTTGCCATGCTATGGCGTGTGCCAGGGCATTTCATGGAAAACGTGCTCGAAATGATTGTCTGCCGTTGCTTTCCCGGAGGAAGGAATGACTGGCGACATTTACCCAGAATCCACCGCGCAAATGATTTGTGCAACAGCAGGCACAGGGGTCTCAACAAAAAATTCACAGAGACAGCCTAGACTCAGTTAATTGTTCGCAAAAAAGTATCATTGCAAGGAATTAACTAACTGTTTCCCATCTCACAGCTTCCACTGTCTCCAGACCTTCCACAGCATCCACCTCGCAGAGGCTGGCGAAGATTAGGCGGTGAAAGAAAAAGACAAGGGACACGATTTTCGATGAATGTGTGGGCTGCTACCTAGCCGAGGCGGACCAGCAGAGGCAGTGGAGGGAGAAAGTCTCTCTGTACCAGCGCTCACACAGCGAATGGGAGGAGAGGTGGCGTGAGGAACACAAGCAGGCGACTCAAGCAATGCTTGTACTACTGAGGGAGCAAACGGACACGCTCCGGTGACTTGTGTATGTTCTGCAGGACCGCTGCAGGACAGAGCCCCCGGCAGTATCTCTGCAACCGCCCTCCCCCGCCACAAAGTCACATACCCCCCTCACCCCAAATAACCAGGAGGATGCCCGCCCTGGGCCGTGAATACTGTCACTGCACCCCAGCAGAGTGCTCAAGTAACCAAAAGCTCTCATACCCTACGTTTGCATAAGTCCTTCCCTTCCGGACTCAAACAAGTCCCAATCCCAGTCCCATCCCATAACTGTGTACTTAAGTAATAAAAATACTTTGCTGTTAAGTACTGTTTCCGTCATGTTTCTTCACTGAAGACTGTGTTTGAATGGGGTGCGTGGGGAAGTGCGTTGCTAATTGCATAGGACAGGCACCTTTCGCAGGGTACAGACACGGGGGCCGGATCAGCAGTGGGTAACACACACAGTGCAGTCAGCAGGCACCGTGGTCGGTATGGGAGGTGGTTTCCAGGTTCTGTGTGGGCGGTGGGGATGTGACTTTTTAGCGGGGGAGGGCGGGTACAGATCTTATATAGCGGTCCTTGTCGTGGACCGCTGAGTCATGCAACAGAGGAATCTGTATCCGTCCTCCTCCGCCACAAGGCCACATAGCCCCCCACACACAGAATCCCAAAAAGGAGGGATGGCAGGCTCCGTTGAAACAAGCAGTCCGGCAATGCGGACCGCTGTAGGAGCAGGAGCCTGTCATTCCTTGAGTTTAGAGGCGGTCTTTACATCAGCGCACACCCTACCCACCGCAGTCTGCGTTCCAGTTTCGACCCTTTAACGAAAAGTCATGAATAAAGAAACCTCTCCTCAGTAACAGTGTGACATGTATTTTATTTTTACATGTGTCTTGGAAGTGGAGGAAACGGGGAGAACGGGGTATGTAACCGAAGAGGAGAGTCAACAGTAACTGGGTAAAGAAACAGGGGCAGGTTCAGCTTCTCTGTAAAGAAACTGAACAGTCACAGGTCACGCTGCTCGCTGCTCGCTGGTATTTAAAGAGTTCCTTGTCGCTGTCCCAGGCGCCTGTATAGGGCTTCATGAGCAAGTGCATTAGCGGGCAGGCTGGGTCACCGAGGATCACTATAGGCAAATGCACATCCACAACAGTTATTTCGTGGTACGGGAAGAAACTACCTTCCAGCAGGCATCTGAGCAGCCCACAGTTCCTGAGAACACACGCATCAGGAACCTTGCCCGGCCATACGACGTTCATGTTGGTAAAAAGGCCCCTATGGTCCCCCAGTGCTTGCAGAACCATTGAAAAGTAGCCCAATTTCTCAGCAGCTGAATGTGGAAGAGGTGGACGATAAAGTGCGAGGAGGAGAAAACGGCGAGGATCGCAGCGGGCTCCATGCTTGCAGTGCTGTGGCGTCCACGCTGTCACTGACCAGAAAAGTGCACGAACAGATTGCCCGCAGGCGCTTTCAGGGAGGGAGGGAGTGAGGGCGTGATTGACGGTTCAATGACGACAGTTACCCAAAACCACCCTCGACACATTTTTTTCCCCCAGCAGGCATTGGGGGCTCTACCCAGCATTCCAATGGGCAGCGGGGACTGCGGGAACTGTGGGATAGGTTCCCACAGTGCACCGCTTCGAAAGTCGACGCCAGCCCCGTTAATGTGGACTCAGAAGTTCGAATTAGTGTATTTAGTATGGATACACAAATTCGACTTCATAAGGTCGAATCCACAAATTCGAATTAAGTAGATTCGAAATAGTCCTGTAGTGTAGACAAGGCCCCAGTAACGGAATGTATCCGTAGATTAACTCGCGCACTGCGACACGGGAACTTGTAGGGAGCGACCCCACCCCGCCATCTTTTACCTCCTATTGCAATGGACAAACTACACACAGTTTGTACCATCCGTCTCCTTCCTCTCCACCACGCCCTGCTGGGGCCTCCAAATTCTGTTACCCGGGGTTCTTTCAACCCAAAGCTTTACTCTGTGCGAGGAGGGGTCAGGGAATAAATCCGGGGAGACACGGCCGTCCGACCGATCGATGGCTGGCACAAACAGGACAACACAAGAGTGCTTTCACTTAAAGCTAAACTTTACTAGTCTCAAGCACTTACACACGTCCGCAACAAGTTAGTAAAACACCCCCCAACCCTTGATAATTACCAAAGCTGAGAATGGCTTTTGAGTGATACAACAGCAGCCCGTCTGCTGCTGGGGATCAGAAGATGCATCCAGAGGGAAAGGCCAGTCCCGAAACGAGTCCCTTCAGCACCTCACCCGTAGAGGCACTTTTACAGCAGCGAAACCCACATGTGGATGGCCATTTTCGTAAAAACAAGAGTCGTCCACAAACCAAACAACATCTGCTATTCCCAGCATCTCACTCAGCACAGCCCCTCCCTCGAAGAGCGACGGCTCCCGAGGCAGTAGCTCAGGTGTAACAGAGTAGCATATGCATGAACACACACACACAAAATCTGTTATAGTTACCAGTCTGTTGCTCAAATAAACCTAATGGCCAGTTAGGCTGAGAGAGAGGGAAGGGGCTGCCTCTGTCGGTCCGGAACGATGCTCCATGTTGCAGCAGGACGGAACCCGAAGAATCATGCACACCCCCCATCTTTATAGGCCCGTCCTTCCATGCAAGTCTATGCATTTGGCCTTGTCAGGCCTCTCATCAGTCTGAAAGTTGTTTACGTGGTTATCCGATAACAGTACGCTGACGATCCCCTCTGGCTGTTGTTGATCTGGGGGGAGTCGTTATCTATTCCTGGTGAAGGGGCACCTGCCTCTTGCTTCTGGGGTCATCAATCTGCCCTGGTCCGCTTTCTTTTGGTGTCTCCGAGTCTCGGCCCCTCCTTTGGCCATCTGGACATGCAGTGGCCTTCACACTTATCTTTCTTAAAACAGTCTCACTCTCATCCCGGACTCGGGGTGTTATATAGTTGCAGCAGGGCATAAAAATCACTTTTAGTACCAGGCTACTTCTAACACTAAAACTTCTTTTATTTATTACAAGGTCTTCCATAACATTCCATTCCTTTTAATTTACCTTTTTCCCAACATCAGAAACTACAGCTAACATTTGCGGCCTGTCTAAGGCCCACACATTAGCATTGCAAACTTTAATCAAAGGACCTAAACTTAAACTAAATTAATCTTAGAACTTCATTCTATTACAATATTCATAATTCTTATACTAATCATTAGTATTTGGGTTACACCAGGGCTTCGACTTAAATATTTTCAGGCAAAAATCCCCCACTGAGCTGGAGTTAAGTTGTAAATCTGCTACATAAAGGAGAAAAGCCTTGACAAGAGCTGCACCAGGACAGAAAGGCTGGAGTGTGTGGGAGGGACTCATTGCTGTGGTATCTGAGGGTACGTCTACACTACGGGATTATTCCGAATTTACATAAACCGGTTTACTAAAACAGATTGTATAAAATCGAGTGCACACGGCCACACTAAGCACATTAATTCAGTGGTGTGCGTCCACGGTCCGAGGCTAGCGTCGATTTCTGGAGCGTTGCACTGTGGGTAGCTATTCTGTAGCTATCCCATAGTTCCCGCAGTCGCCCCCACCCCTTGGAATTCTGGGTTGAGTTCCCAGTGCCTGATGGGGCAAAAATCATTGTCGCAGGTGGTTCTGGGTACAGCCTCACCCCTCCCTCCCTGAAAGCAGCAGACAACTGTTTCGCGCTTTTTTTGCTTTGTGAACTGTGCAGACGCCATAACACAGCAAGCATGGACCCTGCTCAGCTCAATACTGCAATCGTGGATGTTTTAAACACCTCGCGCACTCTCGTGCAGTATATGGTGAACCAGGACCTTCAAACCAAGGTGAGGAGGAGGTGGATACAGCAGCGCGGCGATGAGAGTGATGAGGACATGGACACAGAATTCTCTCAAACCGCGGGCCCCTGCGCTTTGGAGATCCTGATGGTAACGGGGCAGATTCTATCCATTGAACGCCGATTTTGGGCCCGGGAAACAAGCACTGGTGGGACCGCATTGTGTTGCAGGTGTGGGACGATTCCCAGTGGCTGCGAAACTTTCGCATGCGTAAGGGCACTTTCATGGAACTTTGTGACTTGCTTTCCCCTGCCCTGAAACGCCATAATACCAAGATGAGAGCAGCCCTCACAGTAGAGAAGCGAGTGGCGATAGCCCTGTGGAAGTTTGCAACACCAGACAGCTACCGGTCAGTCAGGAATCAATTTGGAGTTGGAAAATCTACTGTGGGGGCTGCTGTGATGCAAGTAGCCAAAGCAATCACTAAGCTGCTTCTACAAAAGGTTGTGACTCTGGGAAACGTGCAGGCCATAGTGGATGGCTTTGCTGCACTGGGATTCCCTAACTGTGGGGGGGCAATAGATGGAACCCATATCCCTATCTTGGCACCGGAGCGCCAGGGCACCCAGTATGTAAACCAGAAGGGGTACTTTTCAATGGTGCTGCAAGCACTGGTGGATCACAAGGGACGTTTCACCAACATCCACGTGGGATGGCCAGGCAGGGTTCATGACGCTCGCGTATTCAGAAGCACTACTCTGTTTAAACGGCTGCAGCAAGGGAATTACTTCCCAGATCAGAAAATAACAGTTGGGGATGTTGAAATGCCTGTTGTTATCTTGGGGGACCCAGCCTACCCCTTGATGCCATGGCTCATGAAGCCATACACAGGCAGCCTGGACAATGGTCAGGATCTGTTCAATTACAGGCTGAGCAAGTGCAGAATTGTGGTGGAATGTGCATTTGGCCGTTTAAAGGCGCGCTGGCGCACATTACTGACTCGCTCAGACCTCAGCCAAACCAATGTCCCCTATGTTATTGCTGCTTGCTGTATTCTCCACAATCTCTGTGAGAGTAAGGGGGAGACCTTTATGGCGGGGTGGGAGGCTGAGGCAAATCACCTGGCCGCTGATTACGCGCAGCCAGACACCGGGGAGATTAGAAGAGCACACCAGGAAGCGGTGCGCATCAGAGAAGCTTTGAAAATGAGCTTTATCAATGGCCAGGGTACAGTGTGACTGCTGTGTTTGTTGATGAACACCCACCCCCCTTGATTGACTTATTCCCTGTAAGCAACTCACCCTCCCGCTTCAAGTACAGCTTACTTATGCAAATAAAGGCACTATAGTTTAAAAATCATGAATTCTTTATTAATTCATTATAAAAAAAGGGAGAGAAGTAAGGGTGTGGTTTGGGAGGAAGATAGGAAGGATGGAGAAGGCCAGTAAAAAAATTTCACATTAATGACAGCCTTCTGGTTGGGCTGTCCATGGGGGTGTAGTGGGCGGGTGCACGGAGCCTCCCCCCACGCGTTCTTACACATCTGGGTGAGGAGGATGTGGAACATGGTGAGGGTTGAGGGTGGTTATACAGGGGCTGCAGCGGCACTCTGTGATCGTGCTGCCGTTCCTGAAGCTCCACCAGACGCCGGAGCATGTCAGTTTGATCACGCAGCAGCCCCAGAGTTGCATCCCGCCACCGCTGATCTTCCTGCCGCCACCTCTGATTTTCCTGCCGGTCTTCCTGCCGCCACCTCTCATCTCGGGTGTCCCTCCTGTCCTCACGTTCATCCCTCCTGTCCTCACGTTCACTGGCATCTTTCCTGTAATTTGATACCACGTCCTTCCACTCATTCAGATGAGCTCTTTCCTTGTGTGTAACTTCCATAATATCCGAGAACATTTCATCTCGTGTCTTCTTTTTCCTCCGCCTTATCTGGACTAGCCTTTGGGATGGAGTAGGGAGGCTTGAAAAATTTGCAGCTGCATGAGGGAGAGAAATATTTAAAAAGATACATTTTACAGAACAATGGTTATACTCTTTCACAGTGAACAGCACTATTCACCTTACATAGCACATGTGATTTCCCTACAAGGTCGCATTTTTCATCTTAATACTGAGTGCCTGCAGCGCTGGGGTTACAGATCTCACAGACACAGGTCCGGGCATCAGAATTCAGCTTGCATGCGGCCATAGTAAGCCACTGTCTTTCGGCTTCTGCAGTGATTTTCCCCTCCCCCCAACGCATGGCTAATACCATGCTAGCTCCATACTAATCACCCTCCCCCTCCCGCCCCCCCACTGCATGGCTGGTAGCTTGGAAGATCCCCGCTGACCAAACGTGAAAAAGATCATCGGCATTTCATTCCTTCCCTCCCCCCGCTTGGCTACATGCAGGAAAAGATTTTTTTTTAAGATGCTGCAGTCCACGAACCCAGTAGGAAAATGGCCATCCCCCTTACTTAAATTCCTGATTTTTCAACCAGGTTACCCTGAACGATATCACTCTGCTGAGGATAACACAGCGAGATAAAGAACGGATGCTTCTTGAATGCCAGCAATCACCGGGACCATACGCAGCTATGCTTTGCCATGCAATGATACCTGATTACTTGCTACATGCATGGCGTGGTAAAGTGTCCTACCATGGTGGACGGAACAAGGCTGCCTTGCCCAGAAACCTTCTGCAAAGGCTTCTGGAGTACCTCCAGGAGCGCTTCATCGAGATCTCCCTGGAGGATTTCCTCTCAATCCCCAGACATGTTAACAAACTTTTCTAAGTAACTATACTGTCAGCGAATGCATCCCAAGTCCTCAGGGCAAATCAATCATTAAAAAACGCTTGCTTAAAAAACAATGTTTGATATTTGCAAAGGTACACTCACCAGAGGTCCCTTCCATGGCGTCATTGTCTGGGATAGTGGCTTGGGAGGGTAATTCCGTCAGGGTGAGAAAAAGCTCCTGGCTGCTGGGGGTCACGGAGTGCTGTGTGCTGTCTGCTAGCTCGTCCTCCTCTTCTTCATCGTCATCTTCCCCGTCTGCATAATCCTCAGCCATGGCAGAGATTACAACCCCCACCTCGGAATCCACGATCAGGGGTGGGGTACTTGTGGCGCAGCCCCCTAAAATTGCATGCAGCTCAGCATAGAAGCGGCATGTTTTTGGCCCTGCCCCGGACCTTCCGTTTGCTTCTTTGGTTTTCTGGTAGGCTTGTCTGAGCTCCTTAACTTTCACTCTGCACTGCACTGAGTCCCTGCTGTGGCCTTTATCCGTCATAGCCTTAGAAATTCTTTCAAATACTTTTTCATTTCGTCTTTTGGAACGCAGTTCTGTTAGCACTGAATCCTCTCCCCAGATAGCAATCAGATCCAGTACCTCCCGTGCAGTCCATGCTGGGGCTCTTTTTCGATTCTCAGGAGACTGCATTGTTACCTGTGCTGATGAGCTGTGCGTGGTCACCTGTGCTGATGAGCTCTCCACGCTGGGGAAGCAGGAAATGAATTTCAAAAGTTCGCGGGGCTTTTCCTGTTTATCTGGCCAGTGCAAGTTCAGAATGCTGTCCAGAGCGGTCAGTGGTGCACTGTGGGATACCGCCCGGAGGCCAATACCATCGATTTGCGGCCACACTAACCCTATTCTGATATGTTAATCCCGATATTAGCGCTACTCCTCTCGTCGGGGAGGAGTTCAGAAACCGATTTAAAGAGCCATTAAAATCGATATAAGGGGCCTCTTAGTGTGGACGGGTGTGGCGTTAAATCGGTTTAACGCTCCTAAAACCGGTTTAAACGCATAGTGTAGACCAGGCCTGAGTGCCCTCTCTCCAACAGAGAGCACAGATCCTGAGGTGGGGAAGTATTATCCCCTTCAGACAGATTGGCAAACTGAGGCATGGGAAATCTGTGGCAGACCCAGGACTAGAACCCAGTTCTCCTGACCCTGCTCCCCTGAGCTTTTGCCACAAATCACTGTTCCTACCCCTCTGGAGACAGCAGGGACTGTGGGCAGTGGTCAAAGAGGTGCAGCTAGTTTCCTGCTTTCTCAGCGTGTACAGGCTGTGGGGAGAGAGCTGGGATTCAGACCCTGTCCTTCAGAGCAGGTGGGTCTCACTCCCGTGAGCAAGGGATGGGAAGGGCTGGAGGAGGAGACACATGCATGGGAACACGGGGGGGGGGAAGCACATTCATAGATTTCCCAACCAAGCAAAGGAGATTCGCATTAATCCAGCCAGCAGGGCCTGCAGTTTTAGAATGGCAGGAGCCAGTTTGTAGCTGACCTGAATTAATTCCTGATGGAACTAGAGCAGATCTTTTAGAGAAACATCCAGTCTTAGTTTTAAAATGGTCAGGGATGGAGAATCCACCACAGCCCATGGTCAGTCGCTGCAACAGTTATTTCCCCTCCCTGTTCACAATTTACACCTTATTTACTGTCTGAATTTGTCTAGCTTCAAACTTGTACCCATTAGATCTTGTTACACAGCAGTGACTGGGTGAAAGGCTCCACCGGTTCATGCAGGAGGTCAGACTAGATCATTAATAGTCCCTTCGGATTTCAAACTCTATGTCTGTCTAGCTGGCAAGTGCTATGGCAGAGTCTGCAGCTCAGCTGGAGTGGGCAGGAGTCCCCTACTGAGGTCACTGTCAAACCAGCTCCTAACAGTAACTGCTTTTATCGTGTGTCCTGCACCCTGCGATGCTGCTGAGCGCAGTCAGCACTTGCCCTTAATTTTCTAGTTACTAGGGGAAATCCTTTTTTCTTCCTTCCTGGCTGTGTTTTACAGCACATTAAATAAAGTTCTGTTAAAGTGTCGCTGTATCTCTCTTGTTTCACAATTCAGAGCTGCAGATCCCTCAAGGCAACGGCGATACTGGGTAACTGAGGTGTAAGGAACACTAGAACTTTCCCGTAACCACCTAACACTGCATTTTTAAATGCAGACTTACAATTCTGCATGTCAGGTAGCACCAATGCCCAGCCAAACCAGGACACTGCCTGGGACACTTCAGGCTGGTGTGCGCTGTCAGAGTGAGCTTGTAAAGCTTTCTGCACAGCACTGCCCTTGCACCAGCTAGTAACTGGCCACATGAGGCTGCTCACGTTCAGCAGACAGCCTATCTGTGCACTCCCCAACCTTGGCAGGAGATAGCTAAATCTTGCCTTGCTGCTGCCCAGGAGTCTGGTGAGCCAGGGGAAAGGGGTCGGCTGGTCACAGCTGGCATTGGAACCCTATTAATGCCAATAGGCCAGTCCGGGAGAATTGTCCCTGCTTTCAACCTGTCAAGAGGTGCTGTGTTCCTAAAGATAAAGCATCAAGGACTTACCCGTGCCATCCATCGTGTCAGTAAATCATCCCTGGTGATCCACCAACACTTGCACAACCATGGAGAAGCCCCCTCAGAGGCAAGTGTGGGGACAGGATCAGGATGTGCATCCCATCTATCACCCCCATCCAGCCAGGGAAGCCCATTTCATTGACGCCATCAATTATTTCCTGCGCACTGTCTGGTCACACTGCTGTGCAGCTGGACATGTTTACTGGCCTTGCACATCTGGATGACGACCACCCTCCTCGTGGCTTTTCCCAGCAGCAAACTGCTTGCCTGCTGCCCGATAGCAATGTGGGGCTGTAAGCTCCCACCTGGCTCTCAGCATCCATTTCCTCACAGTCAGGGCAGCTGCTGTCTCAGTGCCTGGGTGCTGCAGAGCTGGGGCGAGCCTGGCGCACAGCTCCAGGGCTGTGGCCTCCCATGTTCAAAAGTTCTGGTGCCGCAGCTGGTCGGCCTAGTTCTGCATCACAAGCTAATGCCATCGCTCCGTGCCTGTTGGTCAGCAAATGCTTGTCATGGCTGAACAATGTCATGTGCTGATCCTCAGTACCCTGTCTCTGAGCATGGTGTGCTTGGAAATATGAGAGAATACCTTGCCCCAGCCTTAAAATGGACATGAGATTGTTGGCGCTCTGTGTGGCGTCCATGGTTTCAGCAGTGTGGCTGAAAACAGAGCGAATAAGAGTAGATTATGGAATAGTACCAAGGGATTTATGGGAATTCGATCCCCAGCAGTCACAAATTCCCTGCAAGGAGTGAGGATATCCCATAATACACAGCAACAATTCCCCACAAGCATTGGATCAGAAGTGGCACCGGGGATGCTGGGATAGCAGCCCACAGAGTCACATGTCTTTTGCTGATGCAATCTGAAGCCATATGGGCCCATTGCATTGCCATAGGCAGCTAACTGTGAACACAGTCTTGTACCAGAGAGGCTGGTAGAGGACACCCAGAGTTCTCAAATAACCACGTAAACACATCCCTAAGAGATGGTACAGGAACACACCGACCCCTCGTAAAATGAGGGTGCGATGACAGGATAGTGGATACCAATGTTTTGTTCGAACAAGCAGGTAACAGCGTATCTGGAGTGTAATACGTAACTTGTTTGCATCAGTCTATAAAAAGAAAAGTCACAGGAGGGTCACCTTTGTGCAGCCTGCAGGGCATCATCCTTGTGCTCTGATTGAACTGGTAGTGCACATACATGTGTTAGTGTACCTGTAACTACAAAGCCAGGGCACTGGTGCCGCTTCATTGACAACAGACCCGGCCGAGCGTCTTCACCACCAAACCAAGCCTGTCGTCTTTAGGAGTAACACCAAGCTCTGCTGCATTAGCAGTCTGCACGCTCTGCTCGTGCCGATAACACTGGAGCTCCAAGAAGAGAAGCACTGAGCAGCTTAGCAGCCTGGACAACATTCTTCAGCACTTAACAACATCCTGCACCATCCTCTCAGGTCAGGAATGTGCTTACTTGGTGTTAGCTAACATCTAGTGTGTTGTTATGTTGCCAAGCCAGGGCTTACTCTGATTTGGAGCCTTTGGGTCACACTGTTCGTTATGCTCAGGGCTCCAGCAAGGCCTACGCAGGGGACCAAGACAACTGAGGAGGAGTTTGAAGATGTCTTCCAGGGATAGGACTGCTGAAGAGAGCTGCATTCTGAGAGCTTCTCATAATTCATCCCCCTTGTTATTCATGCCCCTTTGAAATTCCCATTGACCTTCCATTGTCTGCGCTCAGTTAGTTGAATTCACCCAGAATACTTTAGGCCATTAAGGAGTCATGACCACAGGGTAGATGGCTCCTCTCAAGGACGCAAAGGAGTGTGTTTACGCAGGTGCTGTATTTGCTGACAGATGTCTGAGCCGGGAGGGAGGGCTATAGAGACAATGAAGTCAGTTATAAGCTGAAACAACTAACTGAGCCTGGGCAAGAAGGCTGGAACCCTTGTTTTGAGTGTTATATTTATGGTATTAAAAGAGATCCAGAAGAGGAACAGAATTGTGATTTGATTGATGTGAGCCAGAAGATCAACTCAGGCAGCAGCAGAGGATCCCAGCAGGCGAACCACTCCCCATGCCACACAGCAAGGGGAAAAAAACCACAAAACTACCTGCCAATCTGACCTGGGGGGAAAACTCCATCCTGACCCCAAATCCGGTGATCAGTATCATCTGGACAAGAACCAGCCACATAGCCAGAAAGAGGATTCTCTGTACCATCTCAGAGTTCTGAGTATATTTAATAATGCTTCAAAGACTCCACCACCTCCCCTGGGATGCTGTGCCCATGTTTACTCACTTTCACTCTGTTGACCCCTGAGCTGATCGTGGAGGGTCTATATGTTTGGAGACAATATAATTTATCTGCTAAGCGTGCTCATAGAATAATAATGGAAGTTACTGAAGTTGTAACAGCAAGTAGGAGAACAAATCATTGGGTTATTAGGCTTTGCTACGGTTAAAGGCCTGTTTTATTAGTGCAAGGCCTTGTGGAAGTAGTTATGTTAGCAGATGTGTAGTGCAGGCCTAAGACAATACCCAGGTCATAAATTCTGCACTCTCATTTGGTAAAAGAAACAAATAACCACCAAAAAAGTACAATACACTGCAGAATTCTGCAGGAAGGGAGCTGCTGAAATCTGGTTACTAGGCAGCTCGACTACAATAACTGATAGGAATTATTAGAAAATGAGTGACATGGGTCACTAATATTAATGATTTGAGGCAGGGTTAGAAACCCCTGGAATGCCATATATGTACAATGGGCAGGTATTAATCTTGCTATGGTTGCAGAAATTGATCAAATATGCCTGTGTAGTCTGTAAGTTACACAATGAAGGGGTATAAAAGATACAGTCTAGTTCCCCATTTTGCAGGTTCACTGGATTCCAAAGACAGTCTAAACTTCCTTCTGATGGATTCCACTTACTTTTCCTTCTATCTTTGTTTCCAGTGGTGTCAATAAAGTTGTAAGTATGCACAAGGCAAGACTGTAAGTATGAGCAATGCAGGAAACCACTTTACTGTATTGATCTTATCTTTATATTTTATGTATATTGACTTTTCTATGATTTCAGTTATACTTGTCTGTATAAACTGAAGCTCATAAAGTTTCTCTGTGTGTTTCACCAAATTTCATCTTTTTGATTAACTCTAAGTTGCTGCCTGAAAAAGAACCTGTCATGTGCGACAAGTGCATGGTGCATCCCACTAACTAATCCTGTGTAAAAACTGATCAGGCTACAACTGCTAAGAAAGTGCTTCTTAGTTCAAGATTGAATTTCTCTAACTTCAACTTCCAGCCTCTGGATCTTGTTATGCCTTTGTCAGCAAGGTTGAAAAGTCCCCTCACCATCAGATCTCTGGTCCGTACCAATACACTGGGATCAAGTTACTCCTCTTAGCCTTCTCTTCAATAAGCTGAACCCATTGTGCTCTTTCAGCCTCCCATCCTAAGGTTTGTTTTCCAGCCCCTGGAGCATTTCTGTGACTCTCAGTCTCTCCGTAGGCAATTCTGGGCAGAGATGAGGGTGCCCCTACTTCAGGATACTCCAAACTCACTTGTTACCCTTGTGTTACAAATTAGCTCAGCCCCACTGATACACTTCCTAGGCTGCTCCCGGGACAGTAACAATACTCTGCCCTATATGCACAGCTCGGGGGAACTGGACACACTGCCATCCACCCCTGCCCTCTGGCCGAGACAGGACCCCTCTGCCTGCAACTTCCTCCTTGCCCTAGGGTGACCAGACAGCAAGTGTGAATAATCGGGACAGGGGTGTGGGGGGGGGCAATAGGAGCCGATATAAGAAAAAGACCCCAAAATGGGACTGTCCCTATAAAATCGGGCCATCTGGTCACCCTACCTCGCCCTCAGCCACCTACTTGGCTACTGCCCCCCCCAGCACCACCCAATTCCCACAAAGCCCATCCTCCCTACCTCCCATCTTCCTCCCAGACACTCCCCTTCCCCCCAAATCATTTTCTAATCATTCAGTTTACATGTTTACAGTGAAAAAAAAAACCAAATAAGTCGTTCGGATGTTAATGATTAAAAATCTGAGTTTAATCCCAAAATGTAATGTGTGTTGCAGACAGCCATCCGTTATCCATTACCCGTTTATAATTTAGATATGCTATTGTAAAATAACATTACAAAATTGCAGATCATAATCAGAATGCAAGTCCTAACCAGGATAATCCATTAAAATGAGACCAATCTGTGTAATTAGGTACCCCCCGTGCAATTAAATACCTCTACATTTTTCATCCATAAAGGAGGGAAATATCTGACTGCTTTGAGTAATGGAGATGAAGGCATACAGTTCCTCTCAAAATACTGGGCTTCATGCTGTAGTAGCCTGACCAGATGTCCCGTTTTTATAGGGACAGTCCCGTTTTTGGGGACTTTGTCTTATATAGGTGCCTATTACCCCCCACCCCCTGTCCTGTTTTTTTACAGTTGCTGTCTGGTCACCCTATGCTGTAGCTACCTCTAATCAGAAACCCCACTGAAGGCAATGGGATCTCTGGAGAAAGACAATGATAGCCTGGCCTCATTGAAATCATCCACTTGGAATGACAAATACTCAACACAGCTCAGGAGTGGAATTTTGCAATGACTTCAGTGGAGCCAGGATTTCACTCAGAATGCCTGCAGGACTGGTCCTATTAACAACCGGAACTTGTGCACTTTTGTTGAAAAAAAAATGGAACAATAATTGACAAAAAGAAAAAAAAAGTAATTTTACAAGAGTGAAATTCCATGTTACAGCAATACGATAAATATGATCATCATCATATCACTAAAAATCTATTTGATTGGTTTCTTTTAAATTGTTGCTGTATTCATTCATACGTCTGAAATTTTATCCACATTAAACAGGGATTTAATTAAATTGAAGAGACTGATTTTAGTACATATAAAAGCACAGTTTTTCATCACCTGAAGATCTGGTAATCAATCTAAATGTATTAAACAAGATAAATAAGAATAAAAGCATTAATGAAAGCCAACATTTGACTGAGGGGAAGTGACTCATTACATGGAGTGTGCAAATCACTTTTGAATCCACTAAGTCATTCTTAAAAACAGTACATCAGTACTTCACTGGAAATTACAAGGTAGTATATATAATAAAAATGAATAGTTTGGTTTTGTATATCACTTTTCATGCACAGAGTTCAAAGCCTCTTATGGAGCTGTATAACCATTATCACACCCATTTTACAGATAGGAAAACTGAGGCAGAAAAGGGGAAAGTGACTGGGCCCACACCATTCATTCTGAGGCTTCCCTTTGGAAGTATCTGTTAATGTTTATAACATAAGAACGGCCATACTGGGTCAGACCAATGGTCCATTTAGCGCAGTATCCTGTCTTCCGACAGTGGCCAATGCCCAAGAAGAGATTTCTCCATTGTGGTTGGGATTCTTAGTAACTATTTTCATTGGACCGGACTGAGGCCCATCCTGCAGGCCCATGCGGAGGCATAAGGGGGCATAAGGCCCCGCTTAGCTCTCCTCTGCAGGTTTATTCGTACCATGGGGAGCTGCACAGAGAGCAGGGTCCACAGAGTCCCTATAGCCTCCCACCCTGTGCATCGGAGTGGGAGTGGGTGGGGAAGGGGCAAACCCCTGGCTCTGCTCCCAACACACTGGCTAGCACAGCTGGGCCATTGCCCTGGGGCGCACATCCTGAGCCAGATGTGGGTTTGCACAGGGTACCTCTCCTCAGAGCTGGGGGAGAACCAGAAAGCAGATCGTGAATGAGTCACAACACACTTCCTAGGTTGCTCTTGGGACAGCGTAACAATGCACTGCCCTGGATGCACAGTTCAGGGCAAAGCCCCAGCTGAGCTCATAATGATTTCGAGTTCCCTTAGGAATATGACTTCAGGCAAGCTGAGTGCGCTACTCAGGTCCATCAAGACTTTTGGTTCCAGGCATTGTAGTTCACTGCTTGGGTGCCACTTCAGCTTCCCACACTGGCTTTGTGGTCTTCAGTCCAAATAGTTCCTGGATCTAGGCCCCAAATCCATCAAACACTTAGGCTCTGATTCAGAAAAGCGCTTAAGCACGTGATTAAGTCCCATGTAGAGTCACCAATCTGTCTGCCCCTTTCTTCCCTCAGGGGGGTGGAAGGGATAGCTCAGTGGTTTGAGCATTAGCCTGCTAAACCCAGGGTTGTGAGTTCAATCCTTGAAGAGGCCACTTAGGGATCTGGGGCAAAAAATTGGTCCTGCTAGTGAAGGCAGGGGGCTGGACTCAATGACCTTTCAAGGTCCCTTCCAGTTCTAGGAGATTAGTATATCTCCAATTATTACCTTCAAACTCAGTGATAATTGATTAATATAAAGGAGTGTTTATTTTTTAAAGCATGTAGGGGAGTTAGGCACCCAAAACCACACACACGGACTCTCAGTGCGAATGGGACACTTAACTGCCTTTGGTGAGTTTGAAAATTTCACCCATAATGAAATAACATAAGCCCAGAGTGTTCCTCACCATAGACAAAAGTCAGTCTCCTTCACCCTTCCAGAGCTTGAGGGAAAAGAATTTTCATGTATTTTTAGAAAATAGTGTGATCAGCTAATTGTGAACACTCCTGAGAGACGATGGGAGCTCAAGTACCTTAAAACCAATGATAGTTGAGCGTGCTCAGCCCCTTCTAGGATCAGACCTGACTTAAAAATATATTAACATCTTACTGGAATGCAAAAACTAGAACTGTGGAAGCTACAATAACAGCAAAAAGAACATAAACTGTTACATTTAAATCATAATCTTTTATAAAGATGGTCTCACTAATATATTTTCTGCTCTGCCTCTGAGATGTTTGTGCTGTAATATGCTCTCAGTAGGGCTTTTTTGTTGTTGTTGCGCTACTAGAAACAGCGATTGGCTGCAGCACACAAATTATACTGATGCCAGCTGGACAGATTACCGTTCAAGGTCTCCCCCTCCTGCTCAGGATTAGAATACAGGGCCTGATTCTCAGTTAAATCTCTTAATTGATTTAAATGGGAGTTTTGCTTTCAATAAAGAGTCTCTCAGTGTACGTAATGCTGAAGTTCTCTTACTTGCAGAACTAGCAAGGGATTTAAGCAGGTGCCTAATTTGAAGCATGCGAATAATCCCACTGAAGCCAATGAGATTATTTGTGTGTTTAAAATTGGACATGTTCTTAAGTGTCCTGCTAAATCATGGTCAAAGGGCCTCAAAGCTGCTCTCACTGAAGTCAATGGGAGTTTGCCATTCATTATTATCATTACGATTAAGACCAGCTTTCTGTTTAAAGCTTGACTGTTTCAAGTGCTATAAAATCTACATAATTACTCAAATTGCCTTGAAATTTGCTGGCCTTATGGGGATCCACATTTGGGCCATTTGACCAAGGGGTTCCCAGGCTACAGCCCCTGACAAAAAACAGCTTTTCTTACTGTTGGCATTCTGACAAACTTTTTTTGCTCACAGATAAAGAACAAACCAGGCCTTAGATCATCGCTCCAGAGTCTCCAACACTCAAGCGTGACCCCAACAGAGTTTGGTGCCCACAATCCTTTGGGGAAAATAAACGTAATATATACTTGAGAAAGATTTTGCTTCTCCAGTTAGGGCTGGTTACAAGCCTCAGGTGCTTATTCTCATTCCCTATAGATCACGGTGAGCACGTGTGGACAGAGGTATTAATACTATTCTTTTGAAAGTTTCCTACCAGTTGGACAGCTCGAGTGACTGAAAAGCGTCCATTGAAGCTGACCCGACCAGTATCAGTGTGAGTCCGACCTTGGGCAGGAACCTGGAAAAGGTTAGGAGGCGTATTGACAAGACCTGTCTCTCAGGATTGTTTGTTTCTATGAATCTGGGGGAATGTAATCCAGGTGTTTCTGTAAAAAGTAAAAAGTAGACATGCAACTGTTTACCATGGGGAGGGGCGTGTTGGGTGGTGGATGAATGAGGGGAATAGGTGTGAGGAGTTTGGGGCTGCATGGAGGGGAGGAGGATAAATGAGGATGGGTGGCAGGGGAAATTAGAAGGGTTAGGAGGGTGAGACACATTTGTGAGGGAGTGGCAGGGGGTTGGGGGAGAACAGGGGCAGGACCAAGTGTGTGGGGGAGTCAGGAGGGGCCTTGTTTGGAGGAGGGGGCAGGACTGAGTGGCTCTGGGCCATGTCTGGGGCAGGAGGGGATGGGTAGTGGGGGTGAGGGACCCAGCTCAGAGTGCAGCTCGGGCTACATAACCAAGGTAGCGTGTGGCCCTCCAGTAAGCTGCTACCTGTGACACACGTACACAGCAGCACAGGGCAGGAGACAGCAAGGAGCAACTTCTTACATGTTAATGGCTTCTACAGGGCCAACTAATGGAGGCGGGGACAGACCTTAGTTTTGCTTCAACAACCTGCCTTCTAAAGCCAAACCAACAACAATAAGATTTGAAAATATCGCATGCAGTAGGTTTCATGTATTTTCAAAGTGAAAGACGAAGGGAAAGCCATCAACCTTGGATAAGCCCGTCTGTGAATAAAAGACTACGGCTTTTCCAGGTCAGAGAGCACAGCCTCCTTCGTAAAATCTGCCCACTCAGGGGGGATGCTTCCTCTACCCTCAAATTTTCCAGAATATTCTTTTTCTATTTGAGAACGGAAATGGCACACAAACCATTTCCAGTAAGACTGTGCTGAGTTGTCTGGCGTGATGCTCCATTTGGCATGAACAGGGCCAGCTTGTCGATAATTCCTGTATGGAATTTCACTGTCATCACCAAGTACTAAGCTGCAGTCACTTGCGACAAGGCTGGAACAGATGTCAGTAACTAGATGATTTGTTTTGTACCATTGGATGCCAGTCACAGCTTGAGGACGATGGAAAGGGACACTGTGGTCTCTATCGTGGCTAGAAACTGTGTTTGTGCAAACAGCCTTGCAAAAGGGACACATCTTCCAGCAGCCACAGAGCTGCTCAAACAGTATTTCATGAGGTTTTGATTTAAATGGTTCTATATCAAGTGCAGCAAAGTCCCGTTTCAGATTCTCTTCTACAGAATTCAGTGCCTCAACCATACTTTTTTTAAGAAACTCTATGTCTTTTATCTCCTGATGTTCAATGCTTTTTAGCTCATTTCGGGGAAAGTGTAAGTCACCTCGAAGTCTGTTGCAAAATTCATCCAACCATAAGGACGCATTGCCATTCTTGTCTTTGACCGCTTGAGTTGATTCATCAATCGCTGTATGAACTGAAGTGCAGAAAAAACGAAGACGACTATTTAAGAAAGATAAAACTTTTCCCTTTTCTTTGTCTAAATAATTATCAACACACTTTTTGATAAAATTTTCAAAAAAGTCCCGTGGAGACTGAATGTATTGGTTGTACTTCTCAAAGTTCTCCTCTTCCGCAAGAGACTTTAGAATATGAGTTTCCAGTTTGGCTCTATTGCCATTGAAGGCTGGATAATTAGACCTCATTTCGTCAGCTATGTCAATGGTAGTTTTGTCATAAGTTGCGCCGCGGAGCGCTTGAGTCAGTTTGTTGCATAAGAAATCAGCAAATGTTGTGATGGATGTTGCTCCCTGGCAGGCAATCTTAAAACAATTGAAGAAATCCTCCCTCTCGCGTTCAAGATACATATGTGGGTCATTCGATAGCTGGAATTCTTTGTACATCTCCCTAAACCTCTTTGCTGCCATTTGGCAGAGATAAAATGATAAATCTAATTTGTATGTAGGTGTTACAGTAAAATTTGCATTGACAAGTTCAGAGTCTATAGCTTGGTATATTTTGTTCACAATTTCATGAAAGTAACTGGAACTGTAATTCATTATCTCTGGCTGTTTTGTCTCTATGTGTTGACTTATAAGCTTTGTTATGATATCAGTTACCACCTGTAATGTCTTTAATGTCTGTTTATCACTTTCTTCATGAGATGCTATCCATTGCCAAACAGTTTTTTTCTTTTGGATATGCTGAGTAGGCTCAATACAAAAAGCAGTACATTTTGAGAATTTTTCAATCTTCTTAAATAAAAGATTTGTGGATGAAAAATAACTAGTTAGGAACTTCTCCACATCAGTACCAATAGCAGGTTCCTCAGCTGGTGGCACAGTAGCGCATACCTCATCGACCCACTTCTGCCATGTACACGTAAAGTTTTTTCTAAGTTCATTTTCATTTAGCTTCTTGTCTCTATATTTTAGAGCTAATTCCTTGCTTCTTCTAAGCATGTCATCTTTATAAGTTGATCTCTTTTTTTCTAAACTGCTTTGATGATTTTTTAGACACATAAGTTCTCTACCTTTTCGATTAGCTTTCTCAACAAGCTCTTGTTTAAACATTTGGAGTCTGATTTCAATATTTGTTTTCCACTGAATCAATATCTTACTGTCTTTATCTTCACCAAAATATTTTTCCAGGTCCTTTGTGACTGCAGTGTATTTTTCATCAATTGGCTTCTCAAGAAATCCGCTATCGATCTTGGATATTTCTTCATTTTTAATTCGATTGCTGAGCTTGTTCTGCAGGTCAAGCGTGTGACTTCTTAAAGCCCAGGTCCATTTACTATACTCTGCTTCCAGCCGGTGGTACACTGCGATCTCCAGGGTGTTCTTAAAACTGAACACAAAATTCTCATTTACCAAACCCCTCCATAGGTCCTGAATGCGCACTTTCAGTTGTGACATACTCAAAACACTGCACTGGGAATTTTCATTTGCAGCCATGAGAATCTTGCTCTTTAATTCTTGCACATTCTGGCTGTAACTGGGGTTTGGAGGTGCCATTGGTGGGTCCCCTTCCCAGAGGTGAGCAAAGTAATGAATGTGGTTGTTCACATCAAATCGGATAACGTCATTAAAGCAGGTAACATCACAGAACTCTTGCTGGGCTGCAGTAACTGCCATTTCATCTAATTTTTGTTTTAGGCGTCTTCGTCCTTCCATATTTTTTTCTTTTGCAGTTATTTCTCCAACATTTTGGTGCACAAACAAACAGCTTGGAGAGAGCTTTATCTGCTTCATCCTCAGAAATGCCTGGACAACGATCTGCAGGATATCTTGCATTTCTGAAGGATTCTCTCCAAAAATATTGATCACTGTCATGTTGCCAACACCAATGACAAAAGTGGCTAGCATATTATCACGATCAAGAGTTGCTCTGTTTGCTAGCTCTATGGCCCGAAGCCCTTCAGTATCAATAATCAACACAAAGTCAAAGTTCAGCTTTTGTCTGAACTCTTCATCCACCTTCAGTAGGTGCATAAATGCTCCCCTAGTGCACCTCCCAGCACTGACATTGAACTGAAGACCAAACATGGTATTCAGTAATGTTGACTTCCCAGTGCTCTGGATGCCAAGCACTGAAAGGACAAACACCTTTTTGTCTCCTAGCTTCTCAGTTAACTTGTCAAAGATGGCTCCAATCCATTTCAGTGGCACGTATGAAGCATCACCATCCATCAGCTCAATAGGATACCCTGAAACCATCAGATCGGCTGCAATTTGTGGCAGAGCAGGATAATCTTTGTCTTTTTGGTTCATTGCATCCAGAACTTCATAAATCTGACCTACTTCTCTCAGAATGTGTTCAAGGCCCAGGGAAGATCCATTTATCTCATTTGATAGTTCTTCTAATTTTTTTTCTAATTCATTATCGTCTGTATTTCTTTTTTCTAGCATATGTGACCACAACACATGGTATTTTTGGTGAAGATCTGCAAGGTGGTCAGAAGACAAGTCATCCATAAATACTTTCAACCACTGCAGGAAGTACATTTTAGTTGTCTCTGAATTTGACTGGAGAATGTCCAGCATTGACCTCATTAAATCATTGAGGGGGAATGCTGTCCTGAATTGTCTACATCGTATCTTACGTTTTTCTGATTCGGTTTTACTTTTGTGCTGTTCAATACCCATGTTTTCACTCTCATGCAAGCGGGTGAGTTCTTTGTCCTTTTTACACCACTTGTGCCATAATTCTCCTTGAAGAGGCAAGAATTTGGCCTTGCCCTCTACTAATTTGTATTCATTCAAAATACTTATCACTGCCTGTGCCAATGACTTTCCTTCCCTACATTCTGGGTTATCTTCATCAATGAGGAACCCCTGCTGTCGAGCAATATCAGCACATGCATCTAGACTGTAAGGGGTATTTGACACTTCTAGAGCACATTTAATTCTTGCTGTCAGTTCATCCATTAATTCAGCCTCATTACGGTTCTTGACAGCAATTTTTATTCGTTTTTCTTGTCTGTTAACTGAAATTCTCTCTTTGTCAACACACAGAAAGATGAAAGGTTTTGGAGATTTCAGCAGGTCTTGCAAAAGTTTCCTGCCTCTTTCATTCTGATCAGCATCTGACAAGAGAACTACATTGACAGAAGCAATTTCCTGTAAAAATTTGACTTGTTGCTCATGTTCCCTTGCATCTCCATGAAGATTAGTGAATGCAATGCAGTTATCAAAACTGTCATCATCTTTTCCTCCTGGACAGTACCAGGTGATTTCCACGACACCTTTCATCAAGAGACCTTCTTTGCTGCTGCCTCTACAATGACGGTGGAAAAAAATCTTATGCTTTTGCTTGCTCAATAAAGTATTTAAGATCTGAGATTTAGAAGATGAAGATGTTCCCAATCTTATGAAAGATACCAGTGGTGTACGTGCTTGATATACCCATTTGTCTTTGCATTTCTTAACCCCAGTCTCCTCATCATATTTCTCATCACTCTTCCACTTCTTCTTAACTTGGCAAAAGGACCAAAGAGGGAATTCTATTTGGGAGGTACAGGGATTTGGCATCAGAAGTGGGAGGGCAAATTGACATAAAGATAATTTTGTTGAAAGATATTGTCTCATGAAGTCATCTGCACAGTGAAAAATTGCCATCTGGATGTCCATGGGGTGCACGTGTGTCTGACTTGTAGCAGATTCACTAACTTCTTCACTGACGTTATTAAAAAGATCATCTAAAATATCTAAAGATTCGTTCACATTGGCTGTAGTGTTTGGTATATTTGTACCTTCTTTTGTTTTGCTTTCATTCTTGCAAACCAGACACCTTACCCGATAGTCCAGCATCAAAAGCTTTTGCAAAAAATAAATTGGCAGCTCACTCTCAGTTCTGGGCTGATTATCCTGAAAAGAGGTCAGGTCAACCACATGGAAATCAGCTTTTCCCATTTTCCTTGGATAGTAGTTTTCAAGACCAAGACGCTTGATCAAACTTAGAAACTCCTGGGTTTCACTAGAACTATGTGTCTTAGCATCAGTGTACTGGACTTCTTTTGGTTCAGATTTTGGTAACTCTACTGGTTTAGTTCTTTGAGAAACATTTTCTACTTCTTTTGTCATATCCTGTGTCTGCAGATTCTCATTTGTGTCTTCACAGAGCCCCTTTATAAGGGAATTCAAGTTTCTTTCTAAAACTTCCCAGTCACTGCATTCATTCTGCTTTTTAAGTATGTTAATAACTTCACTTGACAGCGAGTTTCCCATGTGATGTTTCATAAAAGTCAAACGTTTGTTCTTCTCTTCTGGAGACACGTCTTTGAATTCAGCTGCTGTCACTGTCAGACCTGTCAACAGCAGGAAAGCCTGAGCTCTGGAAACGTCCTGATCCCTAAGAATCAAATATCTCTCATGTGCCTTTTGCATTTCCTTTAACATGAAGTTAATTTCTGGGCATCCAAAGAGATGCTGAAAAATGTTATTTTCCACACAATATCCTGTGCTGGCGGCAATGGAGAGCAATAACAGTTCTATGTCTATCTGTTCTCGGCCCTGTAGAGCCTTCCGCAAGGAACACAAAGCTAAACGCACATCCAAGCTGACCTTTTCCTTTGCTTCCTCCACTGCTGCTGGGGAGGAGTTAGGCCCATGGGTAACAGCCTGTATGTAATTCTTCATTTCCTGTAGGACTTGAATGAAATCAGCAAATTCAGAAACACGGATAGATTTTTGTGGCTTTTCCTCAGCATGAAAGATCCACTGCATAATGGAGGAAGATTTGGGGAAATTCTTAACTGAATAGACATGAGGGTCCAGAAGGCAGCGCAGAAAAGATTTGGTGGGCATAGTCTTTTGTGCAGGTAAATCTTTGCATAGTAAAACTGTGTTTTCCAGGAAATCCTGAAGCACCTTATCTGACAGGCAGATGTCGATCCAGGTCCTGTTGTGTTTTGTTTTTTCATTTAGCTTCTCTTTGAAATTGAGCAGCGTCACCAGCGGCTCTTCATCCCCAGTGACTTCCCAGGTCTTCATTTCCTCTAAGAACGATTTGGCCTCATCCACTGCACTGACTAATTCCTTCCCAACAAATGTGCTTGCACTGAGCTTTGTTAGGGCTTCATAGGCCCTTGTGAGACTACTGCCCATTTGATAAACATCGTTAAAATCTCGTCTGTGATTGGACAGGATTATGTCCCACACTGGAATCAGCTGAGAGCCTCTGTCAATAACAGACCAGGTTTTGTTACTGGCCAGTAGGCCAGATTTCCATGCTGTGAGTGAATCCACTCCAGGTGGGCCGTCTGTCTTGGTTATACAAAGCTGAATTTCTGGTTGGAAGGTTTTTGTATCAGTGCCTTGAAGGGATGTTTTGGAATCTGATTTTGATACATTAACGCTTCTTGCAGCATGACAACCAAACCCACCATAGCTGCCCCCAACATAGGAGCTGAGTGCATCAGATGCTTGTTTCTTCACCTCATCCAGCTGCTCTGCCCGGAATCCCTCAGAAGACGCTTTCCACCAGAATATCCCACCCAAATGAAGGGGGCCCTGGTTTACATGAGACCCAAATCGGTTGAAGAAACTCCCGCCCCTGCTCTTCAGCAAGTTGAGCTTGTCCGGCTCTGGGGTGTGACTTAAAATGTCCTCGATCTCTTTTAACTCTTGCAGCGCTGCACTGGAAAGTCGAAGTTGATCCTTGGGGAAGTAGCATGAGGCCAGTGGGAGGTAGCTGTACTTGGTGGTGCAAATGTAAGTGTGTTCAGAGCAGGACCGGTGGGTTTTTTCAGACTCTGAAGAGCTGCTGTAATCTGAGCTGCTTTCAGCACTAAACACCCCAAATCCACCCTTGGCTGTGACGCTAATGCTGAAGCCCAGCTTTTCCATGGCCTTTGTGAATGTGGATTCTGCTTCGGCCGATGAAAACTCCTTCTTCTCAAACAACGGCCCTTGCTCTGGACCAAAGAGCTCGAAGCCTTCTGGGATGTCTATGAGCTGCTCTCGCTTCTCCACCATCTCCATGAGCTTGTTGGTTTTGTAAATGCCCTGCAGGGCCAGCCCTCCCGACGCCCGTCTCAAAACTTCCTTGTCAGGGAGATTCTCACTCTGGGACACCGACTCCTCCAGGAGGTCTAATTGTCTGTGCATATTCTCTATCACTTCCTTCAGAGGCTTCTCAGCTGGTGCCCAATACTCTGGGGCTATGTCCATAGCTCGCTGCAGCTCCTCCTCTTTCTTTCTTACAGCTTCCTCATGGCGGCTCCTGCCTTTCTCCTGCATTTCTTTTAATTCCTGCAGTTCTGCCTTAGCCTGCTCCTGCCTCTTCTTTAGCTTCTCCAAGCGCTGCTCCTGCAGCTGCTTCATCGTTGCCTTGCTCTCTGCTATGTTAAGTAGGGTTCGGAGAGCCTGCTTTTCCCACGGGTGCTCTACTTCGCACTCCAGCTTTAAGTAGTCTGTATAGCTTAGGTGTTTCAAAGCCTGCGCAGAGGTAATCCCCAATTTGTCTGTTAGTTTGGGCAGCCAGTACTGTGTATTCAGTCCCACTCCATCGAGTCTCTGCCCCAGTTCTTCCATCGTGGGGTGTGCTTCCTGCACAGGGGCGCCCTGAACTGGATCTTCGCCGTTTATCTCCTCTGCAGAGAAGGATTTAAACACAGGGAACATATTTTTGTCACTTCTTCATGAACACGTTTCCCCTCCATCAGATCATTTCCTGCATCTTGACGTACTGAAGTATTCTGACATTTTACCAGCGCTCACCCTGGAGAAATTAAAATATTTCTATCCCCACCCTGGCCCCCAAACCCAATACCCACTGCACTAATCCAAACCACTGTCTATACTCACCCCATAGGACTAGGGGTGGACTGGCCGTTCTTCTTCAGCAAAGTCTATGGTCCTTAATTGTCTAATTGTCTAAAAAATTCGATCTACCTGCGCCTGTTGTTTTATTCATTTTTCCTACATTCAATATTAAAAAAAAAATCTCCCTTTTTTAATGGCAGTCCTTTTATTTTTTTCATAGATTCATAGATTCTAGGACTGGAAGGGACCTCGAGAGGTCATCGAGTCCAGTCCCCTCTCCTCATGGCTGGACTAAATATTGTCTAGACCATCCCTGATAGACATTTATCTAACCTACTCTTAAATATCTCCAGAGTAATTTCCACTACTTGCATCTGACAAAGTGGGTATTCACCCACGAAAGCTCATGCTGCAAAACGTCTGTTAGTCTATAAGGTGCCACAGGACTCTTTGCTGCTTTTACAGAACCAGACTAACACGGCTACCCCTCTGATACTTGACTCCAGAGATGGAGATTCCACAGCCTCCCTAGGCAATTTATTCCAGTGTTTAGCCACCCTGACAGTTAGGAACTTTTTCCTAATGTCCAACCTAAACCTCCCTTGCTGCAGTTTAAGCCCATTGCTTCTTGTTCTATCCTTTGAGGCTAAGGTGAACAAGTTTTCTCCCTCCTCCTTATGACACCCTTTTAGATACCTGAAAACTGCTATCATGTCCCCTCTCAGTCTTCTCTTTTCCAGACTAAACAAACCCAGTTCTTTCAGCCTCCTTCATAGGTCATGTTCTCAAAACCTTTAATCATTCTTGTTGCTCTTCTCTGGACCCTCTCCAATTTCTCCACATCTTTCCTGAAATGCGGTGCCCAGAACTGGACCCAATACTCCAGTTGAGGCCTAACCAGCGCAGAGTAGAGCGGAAGAATGACTTCTCGTGTCTTGCTCCCAACACACCTGTTAATGCATCCCAGAATCATATTTGCTCTTTTTGCAACAGCATCACACTGTTGGCTCATATTTAGCTTGTGGTCCACTATAGCCCCTAGATCCCTTTCTGCCGTACTCCTTCCTAGACAGTCTCTTCCCATTCTGTGTGTGTGAAACTGATTGTTCCTTCCTAAGTGGAGCACTTTGCATTTGTCTTTATTAAACTTCATCCTGTTTACCTCAGACCATTTCTCCAATTTGTCCAGGTCATTTTGAATTATGACTCTGTCCTCCACAGCAGTTGCAATCCCTCCCAGTTTGGTATCATCTGCAAACTTAATAAGCGAACTTTCTATGCCATTGTCTAAGTTGTTGACAATGATATTGAACAGAGCCAGTCCCAAAACAGACCCCTGCGGAACCCCACTCGTTATACCTTTCCAGCAGGATTGGGAACCATTAATAACTACTCTCTGAGTACAGTTATCCAGCCAGTTATGCACCCACCTTATAGGAGCCCCATCTAAATTATATTTGCCTAGTTTATTGATACGAATATCATGCAAGACCGTATCCAATGCCTTACTAAAGTCTAGGTATACCACAACCACCGCTTCTCCCTTATCCACAAGACTCGTTATCCTATCAAAGAAAGTATCAGAGGGGTAGCCGTGTTAGTCTGGATCTGTAAAAGCAGCAAAGAATCCTGTGGCACCTTATAGACTAACAGACGTTTTGCAGAATGAGCTTTCGTGGGTGAATACCCACTTCATCGGATGCAAGACTTGCATCCGACAAAGTGGGTATTCACAGTGATGAGCTGCCAAAATCATAACAACTGGTTCCCTCCTCAACCCAGGAGGGATCATGCCCCCCCCGCCGGACTCCTGCCCCAACCAACCCCCCGCTGATTTTGTTATCATTAGTAACAAAAGTGGTGATTAAGAAATATGAATTGTGCTATGCCCAGATGTTGGACAGCAACAGATAAGGCATCTCCAAAAAAGATTAGACTCAAATATAAGACAACACAAACTTATTACATGTTATGCAGCTTTCAAGTCTGAGGTCAACACTCCTTCAAATAGCAAAAGGAGGGCACAAAATCTGAGGCCACAGGGAAAAGAATGGGGGACACCACTTTCACCTACTGAAATAAGCAAGGGTCCTTCTAAATTATACATTACACTGCAATGTGCAATTCCAACTGTAACAAGCAACTAGGCCATTTAAATCACATATGCCAACCTGACTGGTGAAGCTGGCTATACTAGGAAGGTTTAAATCAATGCTCTATCAGGTATCACTTACATCATGAGCCATTAAAAAATACCAGAGAACCAAAGGAAGCAAACTATTTCTTAGTGCTGAACAGTCCTGTAGACATTTGATTTTGTTGTCCCATAAGAAGGCAGCATTACCATAACACTCACTCCCTCCCTCCCCTCGCCTGAAGTTGAGTGGTTTAAAACCCTGGAATTTTGTTCAACTGGCAAGTTGACCATTGCTCTTTCATTTTCAAAACAAGCTTGTGTTCACGTTTGCTACTGCCTATACATCTCATTCCCATACTATTGGAATGCCTGAAATTAATATGAATACGGGAAGCCACCAAACACTAACGTAACCATAAATTCCTTTATTAAATCCAAAGTGATACAATTACTCTAAATATGCATAAATAATTTACTACATCCAAACTGTAACATTTGATCAAGATACTTACAAACAGGTTAAACTCAGCGTGCTTAGACCCATATTGGTCGGCTCTAACGTGGCCAGGCAGGTATTGGCAATGAACTTTTTTATACTCTTCAAACAAGTGATGTCATTGCCAAGTACTGACTTCAGTTAACCAATTTCAGACAGTTCACCCTTATTTCCAGTCTTACCTGGATGAAGATCTACAAACTCCTCTCTTCCCAAGCTGGAGCCGGGCAGCCGGGGCCACCACCATGCCCAGACTCGCGCTGCCGGAGCCCGGCCCCGTGGCAAAACAGCACAGGCGGCTGGAGCCATGGGGCCAGGCCGGGCCGGAGCTGGGGAGCCGTGTCCAGAGCCGGGCAGCCGGGTAGGTGGGGGCACGGCGGGGCCTGGCGGGGATGCGGCCGGAGCCGGGCGGCCGGGGATGGGGGCGGGGACGCAGGGCCGGGGTGCTGCGGCCGGGAACGCGGGGCCGGGCAGGGTCGCGGCCGGGGACGGGGGGTGCCGCGGGGCCCCGGGGAGGGGCGTGCCGCGGCCGGTGGCCGGGGAGGGTCGGGGACGCAGGGCCGGGGAGGGTCGGGGACGCGGGCCCAGGGAGGGTCGGGGCCGGGCGGGGATCCGGGGCCGGGGGGGAGTGCCGCGGCCGGGTGGCCGGGGAGGGTCGGGGACGCGGGGCCGGGCAGGGTCGCGGCCAGGGATGGGGGAGGGGGACACGGGGCCGGGGGGGAGTGCCGCGGCCGGGGCCAGTGGCCGGGGAGGGCCGGGAACGTGGGGCCGGGCAGGGTCGCGGCCGGGAACGCGGGGTGGGGGGGGTGCCATGGCTGGTGGCCGGGGAGGATCGGGGACGCGGGGCCGGGGCCGGGGGGGTCACGGCAGGGGAGGCGGGGCCGGTGGCCGGGAAGGGTCGGGGACGCGGGGCCGGGGAGGCGGGGCTGGGCGGCCGGGGACGGGCCGCGGCTGGAGACCGGCCAGGGCACACGGGCCCCCCCTAGTTTCCTACCTCAGGGTCATCTTCCTGGGCCGGTGAAGCCTGCTTGCTTCTCAGCCCTCCCAGGCTTCCCGCCCGAACAGCTGATTCACGGGAAGCAGGGGGGGAGGAGAAGCAAGGAGGAGCATTCATGGCAGGAGGTGGAGGCAGAGCTGAGGTGAGCTGGGGCCGGGCAGCAGGGAGGAAGCGCTTGTTAAATTTAAATGCCCTTTTAGAACCAGTTTGTCCCACGGGGAACAACCGGTTCTAAAAGGGCTTCTAAATTTAACAACCGGTTCGGGTGAACCGGTGCGAACCGGCTGCAGCTCACCACTGGGTATTCACCCACGAAAGCTCATGCTGCAAAACGTCTGTTAGTCTATAAGGTGCCACAGGATTCTTTGCTGCTATCAAAGAAAGCTATCAGATTGGTTTGACACGATTTGTTCTTTACAAATCCATGCTGGCTATTCCCTATCACCTTACCACCTTCCAAGTGTTTGCAGATCATTTCCTTAATTACTTGCTCCATTATCTTCCCTTGCACAGAAGTTAAACTAAGTGGTCTGTAGTTTCCTGGGTTGTTTTTATTTCCCTTTATAGATGGGCACTTGATTTGCCCTTTTCCAGTCTTCTGGAATCTCTCCCGTCTCCCATGATTTTCCAAAGATAATAGCTAGAGGCTCAGATACCTCCTCTATTAGCACCTTGAGTATTCTAGGATGCATTTAATCAGGCCCTGGTGACTTGCAGGCATCTAACTTTTTAAAGTGATTTTTAACTTGTTCTTTTTTAATTTTATCTGCTAAATCTAGCCCCTTTCCATTAGCATTCACTCTGTTAGGCATTCCTTCAGACTTCTCGGTGAAGACCGAAACAAAGAAGACATTAAGCATCTCTGCCATTTCGAAGTTTCCTGTTACTGTTTCTCCCTCCTCACTGAGCAGTGGGCCTACCCTGTCCTTGGTCTTCCTCTTGCTTCTAATGTATTGATAAAAAGTCTTCTTGTTTCCCTTTATTCCTGTAGCTAGTTTGAGCTCATTTTTTGCCTTTGCTTTTCTAATCTCGCCCCTGCATTCCTGTGTTGTTTGCCTATATTCAGCCTTTGTAATGTCTTAGTTTCCATTTTTTATATGACTCCTTTTTATTATTTAGATCATGCAAGATCTCGTGGTTAAGCCAAGGTGGTCTTTTGCCACATTTTCTATCTTTCCTACCCAGCGGAATAGCTTGCTCTTGGGCCCTTAATAGTGTCCCTTTGAAAAACTGCCAACTCTCCTCAGTCATTTTTCCCCTCAGTCTTGATTCCCATGGGACCTTACCTATCAGGTCTCTGAGCTTACCAAAATCCGCCTTCCTGAAATCCACTGTCTCTATTTTGCTGTGCTCCCTTCTACCCTTCCTTAGAATTGTGAACTCTATGATTTCATGATCACTTTCACCCAAGCTTCCATCTACTTTCAAATTCTCAATGAGTTCCTCCCTATTTGTTAAAATCAAGTCTAGAACAGCTTCCCCCCTAGTAGCTGTTTCAACCTTCTGAAATAAAAAGTTGTCTGCAATGCAGTCCAAGAACTTATTGGATAGTCTGTGCCCCGCGGTGTTATTTTCCCAACATATATCTAGATAGTTGAAGTCCCACATCACCACCAAAACTTGGGCTTTGGATGATTTTGTTAGTTGTTTAAAAAAAGCCTCATCCACCTCTTCCACCTGGTTAGGTGGCCTGTAGTAGACTCCTAGCATGACATCACCCTTGTTTTTTACCCCTTTTAGCCTAACCCAGAGACTCTCAACACTTCTGTCTCCTATGTCCATCTCCACCTCAGTTCAAATGTGCACATTTTTAATATACAAGGCAACACCTCCTCCCTTTTTCCGCTGTCTATCTTTCCTGAGCAAGCTGTACCCATCCACACCAACATTCCAATCATGTGTATTATCCCACCAAGTTTCAGTGATGCCAACAACGTCATAGTTGTATTTATTTATTAGCACTTCCAGTTCTTCCTGCTTATTACCCATACTTCTCACATTTGTATATAGGCATCTAAGAAAAAGTCGGCACCTCGGCCTAATCTGATTGATAATTATGTACTTTGGAGTTGTGGTGCACCCTAACCCGCTGCCCTATCCCTGAGCCTGGTCACCTCAGGAGTAGCTTTATGAAATGCCAAAAAAAAAAGAAACGTCAGTGACAAGTCCACATTCGAACCCAGTGTTTGGATCCCAGAGAGCTGGATGAAGTGTCTCCCAGAACTGGATGAGGTGTTCTGGATAAGCTGAGTGGAAAAGTTCTCAGAGGGAATCCCAATTCTAACTAAATCCCACCCAAAGAATTTTTAAAAAATGTGGCACTAATGACATTTGCAGACCTTCACTGTGCTGGTACGTTCTGTCCCGTTCCCACAGGGCTGGTCTTGTTAGATTTTTGGGGCAGGGACTGTCTTCTACTCTTTTGTTCTGTGGCTAGCACACTAGGTCCCTGTTCTCAGCTGGCCCTCAGGCACGCCCATGTCATCAAAATAAATAATAAGTTGAAAGGTGTGGGACCAGCTAGACACTTTCACAAGGCTCTTATTCTTTGTGAGGGGAGCTGCTGGTGTGAAGAGATGCTCATCTGTAGCATTGCCCAAGTGCTTTTGTGGGGAAAGGGGATTTGGGAATGTGCTCAGCCCTATACGGCCAGGCACAAGAGTGAAACAGTCACGAGAGAGATCCCAAAAACTCATGTGATGGGTCCAATAATCATGACTGTTTAAAAAGATCAGCTAGTGGTGTTTTCTTTGTTGTGTTTTTTGTCCTGTCTTCTGACTTTTGAACTTCCCCTGTCCACTCCCAAAGCGTGTGTGACCATTTGTTGTGCCAACTTCTGTAAATTTAAAGCAATTTGTCCGCTGCTGAAGAAGATGTTGCTAGCAGACCCACCTGAGATCGGGGCCCCGTTGTGGTAGTCTCTGTATAAACACATAGTAAGAGACCAATCTTACCCTACCCTGAAGAGCTACAGTCCAGTGCAAAGAATAGCGATGGGTTTGTGACATGGGAGCTGGAACTGGAACTCATCAAACTCATTATGTAGAGGGGCTATCAAACATCCATTAAATGGAAGCCCTTTATAATTCCTGCTGAGCTGTGCTGGATTCAAACTGACAGCCCTCCATAACCATTAATGTGACATCTGTGAGAATGAGACTTGCTTTCTGGAAAGAGAAATTTAGTAAATGAAGTTGATGCTCAAACAAGCAGGGTTTTCTCCCACTCTCTGAACACATCAGCAAAATCTTTCCCATGTTTCAAATATGGTGTAAGCCTGCCACACCCTATTAATGGACAACTCCCATTAACCAAATAATTTGTTATAATTTGTAACTGTGAAAAAAATATGAACAAAACATTCACCCTCACTTGCAGATACATTGTTTTGCAATACGCAGGCATCACTACAATTATAACAGGATCCTTACACTTCCATAGTTAGAGCTGAGTTCACATTTGCACTTAAAGCAGGGATTCTTTCACTTTGTTATGTATGAAACATACTGTTATATCCTTGGGGCAGCCGGTGTAGGAAACAATCACTTGAGGCCAGAGAGCAGGCAGCTAACCAAAACCTCCATTTTATTTACATATCTACAGAGAGCTCCTCAGCCGGTTGAAACCGGTTGAGCTAACCCATAATAATCTAACTCAGTTGCCATAGCAACAAAACCATGACAACCAAATACACAACACATACAATGTGTGCTCTCCAAAGTTATGCCACTTGTTGAGTTCAGAATGATTTTTTTTTACAAGTAAATTGAATAATGTGTTCATGAGTTAAAATTCATTTTAAAATTGTTTTTTAAATAAATTTAGTACATTTAAGAACATAAGAACGGCCCTATACGGTCAGACCAAGGGTCCATCTACCCCAGTATCCTGTCTTCCGACAGTGGCCAATGCCAGGTGCCCCAGAGGGAATGAACAGAACAGTGAATCATCAAGTGATCCATCCCCTGTCACCCATTCCCAGTTTCTGGCAAACAGAGGCTAGGGACACCATCCCTGCCCATCCTGGCTAATAGCCATTAATGGACCTATCCTCCATGAACTTATCTAGTTCTTTTTTGAACCCTGTTATAGTCTTGGCCTTCACAACATCCTCTGGCAAAGAGTTTCACAGGTTGACTGTGCGTTGTGTGAAGAAATACTGCCTTTTGTTTGTTTTAAACCTGCTGCCTATTAATTTCATTTGGTGACCCCTAGTTCTTATGTTATGAGAAGTAGTAAATAACACTTCCTTATCTGCTTTCTCTATACCAGTCATGATTTTATAGGCCTAAATCATATCTCCCCTTAGCCATCTCTTTTCCAAGCTGAAAAGTCCCAGTCTTATTCATCTCTCCTCATATGGAAGCTGTTCCATACCCCTCATCATTTTTGTTGCCTTTTTCTGAACCTTTTCCAATTCCAATAGATCTTTTTTGAGATGGGGCGACCACATCTGCACGCAGTATTCAAGGTGTGGGCGTATCATGGATTTATAGAGGCAACATTATATTTTCTGTCCTTATCTATCCCTTTCTTAATTATTTTTTGACTGCCGCTGCACATTGAGTGGATTATTTCAGAGAACTATCCACAATAACTCCAAGATCTCTTTCTTGAGTGGTAACAGCTAATTTAGACCCCATCATTTTATACTGTGATAGACCCAGGCCAGTTGGGTACAGCAGAATAGCAGAAGGCAGATATATTGGCCACTGGATTAACAGTTTTCTGTTCCCTGACTGACCAGAACAGGGGCTGCCCCAGGCTAATGTGACCACCTGACTCTAATTAAGGCCCTGCTGATACTATAAAAAGGGCTCACTCCAGTCAGGCAGGGAAGAGCCAGGGAGCCAGAGGAGAGGAAGTGCAGCTGAAGGGCTGGTTAATGAAGACACCCTCAAACATAGGCGGCAGGTTTGCATAATTTTTGGTGGGGCCCAAAATGGTGGTGCCCCCCCGCTCCCGCCCTGTAAGCCGATATAAAATGAATCTACAACGCGTCAGTGCCACAAGATTACAAGGGTCAATTAAAAGTGGAAAGTCAGAAGCAGCACTTGCCTACTTCAATATACAGTATTATATTTTGTTGCATCTGTTGTGATGAAGTGGGAATGTTCTTAATATTTTCTCTGAATACTGTGTGGGTGCCTCAGTTTCCCCTGCAAGATGCCAACTGAAGGTGTTGGGGACAAAGAGATCAGGTGGCCTCCTTGTCCGGAAGAGACACAGAGGCCAGAGGAGGGAGTGTCAGTTTGGAGCTGGCTGGGGAAATGGGGAGAGACCCAGAACTTGGTTCTGGGCTCCCCACCCCCCAAGATGGACCTGACCGAGGGGTTCTGTTTTCTGTACCAACAAGCTCTGTTTAAACTGTGTTCCCATCATCTAATAAACCTTCTGTTTTACTGTCTGGCTGAGAGTCACATCTGACTGCCGAGTTGGGGTGCAGCGACCTCTGGTTGCCCCAGGACCAGCCTGTGCAGACTCGCTGTGGAAAGTGCATGACATGGAAGGGCATGCTGAATGCTCCGAGGTCAGACCCAGGAAGGTGTAAGCTTCTTGCCCTGGAGACAGTATGCTCCGAGAGAGGAGGCTCCCCCAGAGTCCTGACTGGCTTTGTATGGAGATGTTCCAAAGCATCACAGCATCCCCTTCCACACTGTGCACTTCCCAGAAGTCCGCACAGGCACTGACACTCCCTCCTCCGGCCTTTGTCTCTTTTCCAGGCATTAGGAGGCCACCCGATCTCTCTGTTCTCCAACACCTTCAGTTGGCACCTTGCAGGGGAAACTGATTTGGGAGAAATGAAGTAAAAGCTGCCCAAACCGAGCTTGAGCACTCCTGAATTTTGAGGTGTTCAAATCTGGAAGGCAAGGTGCTGGGGGTGGGAGAGGGCTGTGGGCTCCATGGGGGAGCATGGCAGCAACTGTCTGGAGCTGCACGGAGCCAGATACGCTGGTCTGAGTGGCACAGTAAGCGGTTTGGGGGTTGGAGAAGAGGTAGGGAGTTCCGGGGGGCAGTCAAGGGACAAGGAGCAGGGGGAGTTGGATGGGGCAGAGGTTCAAAGGGGCAGTCAGGAGACAGGCAGCAATTGGATAGGCATGGGAGTCTAAGAGGTTTATCAGGGGACAGGTAGGGGGTGCGGTCCTGGGGGGGAAGTTGGGTGGGGTCTCAGGAGGGGGCAGTTGGGGACAAGGAGAAGGGAGGCTTAGATAGGGGCTGAGGTCCCAAGGGGCAGTTAGGGGCACGGGTCTCGGGAGGGGGTAATCGGGGAACAAGGACCAGTGGTGCTTAGATAGGGGGTGGAGGTTCTGGGGGGCAGTTGGGGCAGGGGTCTGGGGAGGGGGCAATCAGCGGACAGAGGCTGGGATTCAAAGGGCTCTGGGCTGCTGGCAGCCGCGGGGATCGCAGAGCCCTTTAAATCCCAGCCCCGGCTGGGAGTCAGAGGACTCTGGGCTGCCTGCAACCGGGGGGAGCCCAGAGCCCTTTAAATCCCAGCCGTGGCCGGGAATCAGAGGGCTCTGGGCTGCCTGCTGCGGCGGGGAGCCCAGAGCCTTTTAAATCCCAGCCGCGGCCGGGAATCAGAGGGCTCTGGGCTCCCAGCCGCGGCGGGGAGCCCAGAGCCTTTTAAATCCCAGCCGCCGCCGGGAATCAGAGGGCTCTGGGCTGCCTGCAACCACGGGGAGCCCAGAGCCTTTTAAATCCCAGCTGCGGCCGGGAATCAGAGGGCTCTGGGCTGCCTGCAACCGCGGGGAGCTCAGAGCCTTTTAAATCCCAGCCGCGGCAGGGATTTAAAGGGCTCTGGGCTGCCTGCAACTGCGGGGAGCTCAGAGCCTTTTAAATCCCAGCCACGGCAGGGATTTAAAGGGCTCTGGGCTGCCTGCAACCGCGGGGAGCCCAGAGCCTTTTAAATCCCAGCCGCCGCCGGGAATCAGAGGGCTCTGGGCTGCCTGCAACCGCGGGGAGCCCAGAGCCTTTTAAATCCCAGCCGTGGCCGGGAATCAGAGGGCTCTGGGCTGCCTGCAACCGCGGGGAGCACAGAGCCTTTTAAATCCCAGCCGCGGCAGGGATTTAAAGGGCTCTGGGCTGCCTGCAACCACGGGGAGCTCAGAGCCTTTTAAATCCCAGCCGCGGCAGGGATTTAAAGGGCTCTGGGCTGCCTGCAACCGCGGGGAGCCCAGAGCCTTTTAAATCCCAGCCGCGGCAGGGATTTAAAGGGCTCTGGGCTGCCTGCAACCGCAGGGAGCCCAGAGCCTTTTAAATCCCAGCCGCGGCCAGGAATCAGAGTGCTCTGGGCTCCCCGCCGCGGCAGGCAGCCCAGAGCCCTCTGATTCCCTGCCGCGGCTGGGATTTAAAAGGCTCTGGGCTGCCCGCAGCGCACAGCAGGGGAGAAACCTAGCTCCAAATATTGCTGGAGCAGAGCCCCTGTCTGTGAATATTCCTGGGGCTAAAGCCCCAGGAGCCCATATAAGTTGGCGCCCATGCCCTCAAACCATCGGTAAGGGAGCCCTAAGGTAAGGGTGAAGAAGGGAGAAGCAGGAGAGCTGTGGGGAAGTGGCCCAGGGAAATGTAGCAACTCTGGCAGTGAAAGGTTGGCTGCCAACAGCTGCTACCATTAGGGTCCCAGGGTCGGAACCCAGAGTAGAGGGTGGCCCGGGATCCCCCCAACCCACCACTACAGGAACAGCTCCTGGGAGGGGAAGTCAGGTCCCTGTCAGGACAGGAGGCTAAACTGTTCTGAAATAGGCCCCCAGGGACAACAGAGCCTGTGGGAGTTCTCCTTGCAGGCCTATGATGAAAAGGGCTCAGTAGACTGTAACCCTGGCCCCAGAGAGAGAAGGGCTACGTGGAGGGTCGCAGTAAGCCACTGAGGCTAGCTTAAACCGCCTGGAAGCGCAGGACCCATGGGGGCAAGGTCAGAGCTCTGCCACAATATGTATAGTTGGGATTATGCTTTCCGATGTGCATTCCTTTGCATTTATCAACATTAAACTTCATCTGCCATTTTGCTGCCCAGTCACCCAGTTTTGAGAGATCCTTTTATAGCTCTTTGCAGTCTTCCTGGGACTTAACTATCTTGAGTAATTTTGTATCATCTGCAAATTTTGCTACCTCACTGTTTACCTCTTTTTCCAGATCATTCATGAACAGGTTGAATAGGGCTGGTCCCAGAACAGACCCCTGGGGGACACCACTATTTACCTCTCTCCATTCTGAAAACTGATCATTTATACCTACCCTTCATTTCCTATCTTTCAACCAGTTACCGATCCATGACAGAACCTTCCCTCTTATCCTGTGGCAGCTTACTTTGCATAAGAGCCTTTGGTGAGGGACCTTGTCAAAGGCTTTCTGAAAATCTAAGTACACTATATCCACATGTTTGTTGACCTCCTCAAAGAATTCTAGTAGATTGGTGAGCATGGTTTCCCTTTACTAAAACCATGTTGACTCTTCCTCAACAAATTATGTTCATCTACATCTCTGACAATCTTGTTATTTACTATAGTTTCAACCAGTTTGCCCAGTACTGAAGTCAGGCTTACTGGCCTGTAATTGCCAGGATCACCTTTGGAGCCCTTTTTGAAAATTGGTGTCACATTAGCTATCCTCCAGTCATCTGGTACAGAAGCTGATTTAAAAGACAGGTTACAGACCAGTTAGTAGTTCTGCAATTTCACATTTGAGTTCCTTCAGAACTCTTGGGTGATACCATCTGGTCCTGGTGACTTGTTGCTGTTTAATTTATCAATTTGTTCCAAAACCTCCTCTAATGATACCTCAATCTGGGACAGTTCCTCAGATGTGTCACCTAAAAAGACTGGCTCAGGTTTGGGACTCTCCCTCACAGCCTCAGCTGGAAAGAATTTATTTAGTTTTGCCTCAATGGCCTTATCATCCTTGATTGCTCCTTTAGCACCTCGATCGTCCAGTGTCCCCACTGGTTGTTTAGCAGGCTTCCTGCTTTTGATGTACTTAAAGAAAAATTACTATTACTTTTTGAGTCTTTGGCTAACTGTTCCTCAAATTCTTTTTTGGCCTTCCTAATTGTATCTTTACACTTCATTTGCCAGAGTTTATGCTCCTTTCTATTTTCCTCTCTAGGATTTAACTTCCACTTTTTAAAGGATGCCCTTTCTCACTGCTTCTTTTACTTTGTTGTTTAGCCACGGTGGCTCTTTTTTGGTTCTCTTACTATGTTTTTTAATTTGGGGGATACATTTAAGTTGAGCCTCTGTTATGGTGTCTTTAAAATGTTTCCATGCAGCTTGCAGAGATTTCACTTTTGGCGCGGCACCCTTTAATTTCTGTTTAACTAACCTCCTCATTTTTGTGTATTTCCCCTTTCTGAAATTAAATGCTACAGTGTTGGTATTTTTCCCTCCACAGGGATATTAAATTTAATTATATTATGGCCACTATTACCAAGCAGTCCAGCTATATTATCTCTTGGACCAGATCCTCTGCTCCACTTAGGACTAAATCAAGAATTGCCTCTCCTCTGGTGGGTTCTAGGACCAGCTGCTCCAAGAAGCAGTCATTTAAGGTGTCAAGAAACTTTATCTTTGTATCCCGTCCTGAGGTGACATGTACCCAGTCAATATGGGGATACCTGAAATCCCTCATGATTATTATTGAGTTTTTTATTTTAATAGCCTCTCTAATCTCCCTGAGCATTTCACAGTCACTATCACCATCCTGGTCAGGTGGTCAGTAATATATCCCTACTGCTATATTCTTATTATTAGAGCATGGGATTTCTATCTTTTACATGGTTGTTAAGCCACGGTTGCTCTTTTTTAGTTCTTTTACTGTGTTTCTTAATTTGGGGTATATATTTAAGTTGGGCCTCTATTATGGTGTCTTTGAAAAGTGTCAATGCAGCTTGCAGAGTTTTCACTCTAGTCAATGTACCTTTTAATTTCTGTTTAATTAACTATCTCATTTTTGCATAGTTCCCCTTTCTGAAATTAAATGCCACAATCTTGCGCTGTTGAGGTGTTTTTCCCACTACAGGAATGTTAAATGTTATTATATTATGGTCACTATTTCCAAGCTCTAGATCTCTAATGTTATATTTTTATTAAAGCTTGAAATTACTATCCATAGAGATTCTATGAAACATGTGGATTCACTTAACATTTTTACTTCATAAGAACATAGAACATAAGAATGGCCTTACTGGGTCAGACCAAAGGTCCATCTAGCCCAGTATCTGTCTACCGACAGTGGCTAATGCCAGGTGCCCCAGAGGGAGTGAACCTAACAGGCAATGATCAAGTGATCTCTCTCCTGCCATCCATCTCCATCCTCTAACAAACAGAGGCTAGGGACACCATTCCTTACCCATCCTGGCTAATAGCCATTTATGGACTTAGCCACCATGAATTTATCCAGTTCCCTTTTATACGCTGTTATAGTCCTAGCCTTCACAACCTCCTCAGGTAAGGAGTTCCACAGGTTGACTGTGCGCTGCGTGAAGAAGAACTTCCTTTTATTTGTTTTAAACCTGCTGCCTATTAATTTCATTTGGTAACCCCTAGTTCTTGTACTTCATTTAATTCTACATTTTCTTTCATTTTCTCTCTCCCTTCCCCCCGCACAACATGTTCTGTCCTTCCGATATATTTTGTACCCTGGAATGATTGTGTCCCATTGATTGTCCTCAGTCCACCAGGTTTCTGTGATGCCTATTATATCAATATCCTCCTTTATCACAAGGCACTCTAGTTCACCCATCTTATTATTTAGACTTCTAGCATTTGTGTACAAGCACTTTAAAAACTTGTCCCTGTTTATTTGTCTGCCCTTTTCTGATGTGTCAGATTCTTTTTATGTGAATGTTTCTCGTCTGATCTGGCCCTTACATTATCCTCTTCCATCCTCTGCTCCTGACTAAAACATAGAGAATCTCTATCAATAGAGTCTCCTCTAAGAGAAGTCTGTGTCTGATCCACATGCTCCTCTGCAGCAGTCGGCTTTCCCCCATCTCCTAGTTTAAAAACTGCTCTACAACCTTTTTAATGTTTAGTGCCAGCATCTGGTTCCACTTTCATTTAGGTGGAGCCCATCTCTCCTGTATAGGCTCCCCCATCCCAAAAGTTTCCCCAGTTCATAATAAATCTAAACCCCTCCTCTCTACACCATCGTCTCATCCATGCATTGAGACTCTGAAGCTCTGCCTGCCTACCTGGCCCTGCACGTGGAACTGGGAGCATTTCTGAGAATGCCACCATAGAGGTCCTGGATTTCAGTTTCTTCCCTAGCAGCCTAAATTTGGCCTCCAGGACGTCTCTCCTACCCTTCCTTATGTCATTGGTACCTACATGTACCACGACCACCGGCTCCTACCCAGCACTACACATAAGTCTGTCTAGATGCCTCAAGAGATCTGCAACCTTCGCACCAGGCAGGCAAGTCACCATACAGTTCTCCCGGTCATCACAAACCCAGCTATCTACATTTCTAATGATCGAATTTTCCATTACTAACACCTGCCTTTTCCTAGAAACTGGAGTTCCCTCCCCCGGAGAAGTACCTCAGTGCGAGAGGCAACCCCAGCACCATCTGGAAGGAGGGGCTCAACAATGGTAAGGTTTCCCTCTGCTCCCATTGACTGCTCTGCTTCCCTGGGCCTTTCATCCTCCTCAACAGTGCAGGGGCTGTCTGAGCGAAGGTGGGACAATTCTACAGTGCCCTGGAAAGCCTCATCAGCATACCACTCTGCCTCTCTTAGTTCCTCCAGTTCCGCCACTCTGGCCTCCAAAGCCTGTATGTGGTCTCTGAGGGCCAGGAGCTCCTTGCAACGAATGCAGACATACGCCACCTGCCCACAGGGCAGGTAATCATACATGCTGCACTCAGCGCAATAAACTGGATAGCCCCCACTCTGCTGCTGGGCTTCTGCCTGCATGGTCTCCTAGTTAATGGAAGGGTTTTGTTTAAATCAAGATGTTTTTAATATAGTTTAGTTTACAGGTTTTAAAGAACCTTGCCCCCTTCCCACTCCCCTTCCAAACTCCCTTGCGAAACTCCCTGTTAGCAGCCCTGGTCACTTGCTCACTGCTTTATAAAGTCCGGGCCTTCTTGATAGCTCCGCCCACTGATTAAGGCTCAGCCAATTACCGGAGGATCCGAGCTTTCAAACCTTCCTTTGACGCTCACAGCTTCCAACTGCCAACCAGAGCACATGGTCAAACAAAGAAACAAACAAACACAAGCTCAGCACACAGTAAGTAACCCACAAACACACACTACAGATAGTCACTTACCCTAAGGGTCCTGTATTAGCTCCTCCTTCACCTGGAGAACTCCCTTGCGAAACTCCCTGTTAGCAGCCCTGTTCGCAAAGTGTAAACACAGCTTATATCAATGTTGGAAGGTCCTTAAGGTGTATCCCGGAGCTCTAATTTCTCCCTTCAACACCAGTCTCATGTTGGGGGTATGACGCGTGGCTAGAAAGGGTTAAACAGCTTGCAGACTGAATGACCCAAACCCACCCTTTGTCATGTTAGAAAGGTCTGGGAACGATAATTAGGGCCATTCACGCTAAATAGGCTAGAAGTTTGAAATGCAAACCTATATTGTTAGAAGTAATACTAATTGTGTGTATCTTAGATGCAAAGAATCCTGTGGCACCTTATAGACTAACAGACGTATTGGAGCATGAGCTTTCGTGGGTGAATACCCACTTCGTCGGATGCAGGTCACCCACGAAAGCTCATGCTGCAAAACCTCTGTTAGTCGATAAGGTGCCACAAGACTCTTTGCTGCTTTTACAGATCCAGACTAACACGGCTCCCCCTCTGATACTTGTATCTTAGATGCTACCCCTAAACAGACAGTTCCTGTCTGTCACTATAACTATTGATTCAGAGATCAAAAGGGAATATTAACATTTAGATGAATTTTGAGTAAAATAATGTTATTGTCTATATGTCTCTTTGAAGTTTGTGATAGACTGCCTAATGGACAAATTGCCCTATGTTAATTTGTGTAATCACTGGTGGAGTTTGGAACGCAAAAGGTCACATCAAAAGCCTATTGTTTAACCAGGACTGTGTGGTCAAGTGGATGCTAGAACACTGATTAAAAAGACCCTTGGGTCCTGATTCTGTCATCTCAGATCTGCTTAGACTTCATCAGGGGAAGTTTGAGTCACAAGACTGAGGTCCCAGTTATGCTGGTAAGCCCTGAATATGATATTTGGACATTGGACTATGACCTATGACCTGAAAGAACTCTTCACATCTACAAAGCTCACCTTCTCTGCTATGAATCTGAACCTCAATGAATTGAACTCCTGTCTGTATGTATATTGATCTTTTAACCATACTCTTTCTCTCTTGTTTTTAATCAATTTTAGTTTAGTTAATAAGAATTGGCTGTAGCGTGTATTTGGGTAAGATCTGAAACATTCATTAACCTGGGAGGTGATGTGTGCAATCTTTTGGGATTGGTAGAACCTTTTCTTTTATATGATGAAATAAGATTTACAGAAATTTTCATCATATTTGAAGTGGGTACCTGGATGGAGGTCTGAGGCTGGATCACGTTAAGGGCACTGTGTAGTTTGGACGTCTGAGTAACCAGTGATGAAATAAAGAAGCTTTTTATGCTGGTTGGTGAATCTAAGTATTGGAATATCCACCAGCTTTTTGTGGTTTGGCTGCCCCATTCGTTGCAGTTCAACCTAATTGAGTGACCACAGCAGGCTCCCCCCTGGGACCCCAGTCACACATGCATCGTTAAAGTACACTAAAAAGAAACCCAAACTTATTGCAGTAAGGACATGCACGATGAGGGCACCCAAACAATGTCCATTCTGTCCTTTAGTGACCACGTGAAATAACCATATGGCTGCAATTAAGGTATTTCCATGTGTGTGGGCCGAGATGAGCTTAAACTGACTGGTAAAGACTTTTTTTTTCCTTTATTTTTCTCTCCCTGTGTCCCTACAAGCCAAATATAAGGTGGTTGGGTACCCAAATTGTGCATTTCCATAACCCAATTTGCTTGGATTTCTTTTAACCTTAACTCTGAATTTCCTGGGTTTATAAGAGGGATAATTATAACATCCCTGTAATGTACATGTAACTTCTGGGAGTGGTGGTCTGTCCCATGTAGAGGCACCGAGACCACTAGAGAGAGAGAGTTAAATGAGCTGCTCTACAGCCTTAGCTAACAGCCAATTGGCTTTTAGCTCATGTGGTAGAGGTTCATGCACTAAGCTCCAGAGGCCCCAGATTCAATCCCGCCTGCCAACAACCGGGGTCTGTCGGTGTTACATACACTCAATCTTAAATCCCCTTTAATGTGCATTTTCCCTGGGACTTTCCTTGTTTTTTAATTTAAAATGTGCTACATGAACATTGAACAAGAAACTCAAAGCAAATGCTACCATGCGATATTTCTAATGATCTGAAGGTATGTAACATCAAATTCAAGTCATTTAAAAATATAAATGGTTAGTTCCAGATTAATCAGTATGCTGGGACTGCTTTCTGCAGTTCTGGAGCCACAAAAATCAGCCAGAGGGTACACCCCAAATTTATTCTCCCTCATGCAACCCCCACTCCACCCCGGACACACATACATTCTCATCCTCCCTCTTGTCCTCTCTGTTCAGTAGATGTGGTGCAAAGAGTTGCTTAGAAATAGTTCTGATTAACGGTAATTTTGGCCATCATTTTTTCATCACCGAAAATGTATCTGTTGGCAGAGTCAAGCATAAAATAGTCTCTGGAGAAACTCATGAAGAATTGACCACTCTCTATCAAAGCCCTGAGACAAAGTGTACCAACAACCACTAAAAGCTTAAGAACATAACATAAGAACATAAGAACGGCCGTACCGGGTCAGACCAAAGGTCCATCTAGCCCAGTATCCTGTCTACTGACAGTGGCCAATGCCTGGTGCCCCAGAGGGAGTGAACCTAACAGGCAATGATCAAGTGATCTCTCTCCTGCCATCCATCTCCATCCTCTGACGAACAGAGGCTAGGGACACCATTCCTTACCCATCCTAGCTAATAGCCATTAATGGACTTAACCTCCATGAAATTATCCAGTTCCCTTTTAAACGTTGTTATAGTCCTAACCTTCACAACCTCCTCAGGTAAGGAGTTCCACAGGTTGACTGTGCGCTGTGTGAAGAAGAACTTCCTTTTATTTGTTTTAAACCTGCTGCCCATTCATTTCATTCGGTGGCCTCTAGTTCTTGTATTATGGGAATAAGTAAATAACTTTTCCTTATCTACTTTCTCCTCTATCATATCCCCCCTTAGTCTCCTCTTTTCCAAGCTGAAGAGTCCTAGCCTCTTTAATCTTTCCTCGTATGGGACCCTCTCCAAACCCCTAATCATTTTAGTTGCCCTTCTCTGAACCTTTTCTAGTGCCAGTATATCTTTTTTGAGGTGAGGAGACCACATCTGTACTCAGTATTTGAGATGTGGGCGTACCATGGATTTATATAAGGGCAATACTATATTCTCCGTCTTATTCTCTATCCCCTTTTTATGATTCCTAACATCCTGTTTGCTTTTTTGACTTAGCCCAAGCTACTTCCCGATATGCCTAGTCCCAGGGCTTTCCCATCCTGTTCCCCTCCACACCCCCATCACTGGGTTTCAGAGCCCAGGCTGCAGCCCACGTGGGAATGTCTACTTTGCCATTTTTAGTCCCATGTGCAAGCCCATGTAACCAGGGCAAAATGGCTGCCACCTCTCCTTGTTCTCAGTGGGACTGAGGTTACTGGCGGCACATATTTAAGATGCCCTCTTTCAAAATTATCACCACCTTCCATTGTTTCCAAGGGTAGTGAAACCAAGTTGTCCTCAGGGAAGATGGCAGCTTCCTATGCTGTGAAGAGGAATGAGACTCAGGTGAATAGAGGCAGTGACTTTCTTTGCTTAGGAAAGCCTGTGGCCTCAGTTTAATTAACAACTGATAGCAGACATTTTGAAAGAGGGCAGTTCTTTGTGGAATGAAGATTATTCTCCAGCTCCTGCTGAAGGAGAAAATTTCACTTATGAAATATAATAGCAAAAAATAACCATAAATCTAAAATAAAATCTTCAAATGTAACTTATGCATAAGATTTCAGTAAGTTTTAACTACATGGGAAGTTTAAAGAATCAGTATTATTTGGTTACTGAGAACAATAGGGACAAATGTGTCTGCCACATGGTGGTAACATCTTTAAAGGACTCTCTTTAAAATTTACTTTAATTGAAATTAATTAATTGTTTTTCTTGCATATGCTCAGAAAAGTCATTCTATGCTCAGAGTCAATGCTATGAGTTTGGGGCGTATAAGATGTATTTTTTCATACATTAAAAAAGGATGAATCCTTGTTTTAAGTACAAAACTCACTTCGGTTCTGGAGCTGCAACTGATGCCCCCTTCATACTCCCATCTCATTGTAAAAAGGACAAAAAGCCCCTTGTTCTGTTCCCCTTTGTTGTCTGCCTCAAAAACTGATTCTTTAGTGTTCCACGACCAATTCAGCAAGGAGGGGGGGCTCCTCAGCTAGCCCCTTCATTCCCTGTCCCTTTCCTTAAACATTTCTTTCAAAAATTGTGAAATGACCACAATATCACTCACAAACGGTTCATTTGAAAAAGCAGGATCGGGCCCAGACAAGCAGGCAAGCAACAGATAAAGAAACTGAAAAACAGGTTGGAAGCCCTGAGGGCATAGTGTCAGGAGTAAGAAAAACAGTAAGTGCAGGCATGAACCCCTGGAACAATACTTAAAATGGTGAAATCTGAGTTTGATAAAGGTGTCATTTTGGGAGATAAACAAGTGATTTAAGAAAAGAGAGTGAAAAGTTAACTCTACAGAGGCTGGAGAGAATTAAGCAGTTAAACTTTGTGAAAATGTTAAAAAGGACCATGTTAAAGAGAGAGAATACTTGGTCTCTTTGCAGCCATTCTGAAGGGAAAATGGGCCCTTTTCCAAAAGAATGCATGTAAATAACCCAAATATATGTACAGCTATGTAAAAACAAAGCAGTGTAAAGGAATGTTAAGGAAAAGAAAATGAGTATGTATCTATTTGTCTGTGAAAATATGTAAAGTTTTAAGAATCTAAACCAGCACATCTGGTTTGTAAAACAATTGTTTTGTAGGTGTAAGTTAAATTGGTTTTGTTTTTGTTTTTAATGCCACTAAAATTAATTTGACTCTTTAATTCAAAGTTGCAAAACTGATAAACCTTTTTGCAAGACACAGGTAATTAGTGTTGTTTGGCTTTGGGATTTAGCATTTAACCCTTAAGGGGTAACTTGATTCTTTATAAAATTTAAAATGTTTTAAAATAAAGACCAAGTCATGGCTGCAATAGGGCAGTCAAAATCAGGAGAATAGGGAGAGATTCTGGAGTCTTTTTGTTTGTTTGTTTGGGGTTTTTTTGTTTGTTTTTTGCTTTTTGTAACAATAGCAGATAAGAGCTGTAGTGAAAAAAATAAGAAATTAACAGTGACCCTCTGAAGCAACAGCAAAGGTGAGGTGCACAAAACAAAAACAAGCAATGTTAAAAACACTGAGCCTTAAAATGGTTCTGTGTAATCAGACTGTCACTTTGATAAAGGTACATGAAAACTTGGTAAGAACAAAAGAAACAGTTACACCTTATGTACAAATTGATATGGCTAATGTTTTTTAAAAGTTATAGTATAGAAGGAATGTGCATTTTCCCTAGGACATGTGCAGTGTATATTGTAGAAAGGGGTAAAAGAAATGTAAATGAAACGTGCTGCTGAATTAAAATCCTATTAGGGCTCCAAAAAGAGCCGCAATAGACTGTGTTTTCTTTTTCAGATCCCTGTGTGTTAAAACAGAGTCTCTAAGCTCTGCTGATGGCTTTAAATCCAAAAGCCAAGCCTGTGTTGATGCAAATTACCTAACTGATAAAGAAAGGTGAGAACTGCCAGCACAAAAGAAACTGCAAATAAAGAACATACCTGGTCAGCAAACAAATTGCCTACATAAAAGGCCTGGTATAACAAGATCCCTTTAATAGATTTGATGCTAATGTTATTGTTAATATTAAACATTGAAATAAATTTAATGTTAATAAGTACCCCTGTAACAACGTATAGTGTGTATGATTTTTGGAAAAATCCTTTAAGGTAATATGGTAATGATGCTTCTCAGCTATTACCTGTGAATAAACTTAAAGCTTAACACAGCAGGAAAAACATTACAAACTTGGTCTGCTATATAAGAGGAAAAACTTGAGGTACACCACCTCATGGATTTAATGACTACACAGTGGAATAATTTCCGCATGACCCTTAAAAAGTAGAAGCCATTAAAACCTGGCCTGCCTATAAAACAAACAAAAAAAAACACACAGGAAAATATGGGGGTAATTCCTCTGTTTTGCCTGCAATAAACAAGGGTATTTGTGAAAGAACGGAACCCAAAAGGGGTAAAAAAATATTATTTTTGTCTTTCAGATAATCCAAAGTACTGTATAATGGGCTCTGTGTATGTGTTAATTCTTGGGGAAAAGTGTTTAAAAGTGTTAGCAACCCACCAGAAGACAAATGTACATGTAATGTAAGTACTGTGTTTACCAGTAATAACATTTACTATTTGCCACAACAACAACAACAACAACAACAACAACGTCTCAGCTTACTGTAAGCACTAATTTAGCTAAGTTCTCTATCAGTCTTGGTATTGAATGGCAAACAGTTACCAATCATCTGTTAAAAGGGAAAAAGGTAACATAGTTCCTAGAAAAAAAAACAATGTGGGAAACGGGACCATTCATATTATACACGCAAATGGGGACATGTTAAGAATTGCCACTGCAGAAAGACATAACAGCTTACTATTGGTATAACATATTTTCTGGATGGTCTCCCACAACTACTAGCATACTAATGTTACTACCTCTAATTGTTTTTGGTTTTAAATTGTATGTGTTTAATTGAAATATTTAAAATGTGCTGGTGGATAAAATGAATGTAAGTAAAGCTAAAGCCACAGGCCCAAATCAACTCCCAGTATTTTCCATTACATGGACTAAATAAGAAGTGACACTGGTGATTAATAATCTTAGTGTCAAAAGGGGGATATGTAGGAGCAGGATGTAGGAGCAGGATTTTATAATGTCTTATAAGAATTAATGTATGATTTGATTTCATCCTGCTAGCCACCCTTTTTGAATAGCAGAAAGAAATAACCCTCTGGGACTATAAGATTCTGTTTTCTCATATGCATTACAAATTGGGCCCTCTCTTAACTCTTTGTTTTAAGATTTAGTTAGTAAGAGACAGGATTCTCTATTGTGTCTATGTTAAGTAAATTAGAGAAACATTGAAGGCCTGGGTCTCAGTGTAAATTGTCTTGGTTATTGATTGTAAAACTTAGCAAGGTTTAATTTGCAATGCCTTTTTACTCTATATAAAATACTGCTGTTTGTATTCTCAATCTGTTTGTGTGAATGAGAAATGTATGCATCAGGAAAAGATAAGGTGTGAAGGCCATTTTAGAGTCAAGGAAGAAGTAGTAAAGAGACTTAAAGAACATCAAAGAATCATCAGGCCCCGCTTACTAGCCAGACGGCTGTTAAACTGTCTGGCATCGCAGAGTGGATACATGCTTCCCAGTGTAAGAATGCACCACCCCCAGGGAACCAATCATCACCTCAGGACCACGCAGAGTCAATTTTGACTCCAGACGAAGATGTAGAGGAACAGCTTGCAATACCTTACAATCTACGCTCTCATAAGGGTTGCCAGAAGCAGACGACTACCTAAAGCAAGGCCCAAGAAGAAGCAGTAGTGAGCCTAGCGCCTGCTGCCTGGTGGATGTAAAACCGTGACTGCGGTTCCCTCAGTTGAGGTTGTCAGAACCAGAAGGGCCCTGCCTCCAACATGCGCCTCTGGTGGCGCCTGTTCCTCAGCTGCTGGTGTCTTAAGGTCTGGGGAGTCCACAATAACAATTCTTTTATCCAGCAGCAAGTGTGGCTAGCTCAGACCCTTAATATTTCTAAATGCTGGGTCTGCAGCCACATCCCAGCCCACTCTCAAACTGATGTTCCTGTCCTGGCTATCCCACTCAATTCCCCAGATCTCACTGGAGGACCTCGTCAGTTTAACACAATATGGGACAGCAATTACACCTGGGAAGATGCTATTGGCAGTTCCTTTATCCCAGTGGGGGGAGTAATACACCAGGCAAAAAGGCTCTTGAGGTTACAAGCAATAGTTAAAATAATGGCAAATAAAACTGGAGAAAGTTTAAAAGCCCTGGCCAAAGAAACAGGAGTGATCTGACAGATGGCCCTCCAAAACCGTCAGGCATTGAACATAGTGCTGGCGGCCAAAGGAGGGTACTGTGCTCTCATTGGAAAACAACACCAATGAGGTAATAGATCGCGCTAGCCACTTAGAACAAATCACATATCTTCCCCATGAAGAGCCGAGTTCTTTATGGAAGTGGCTAAGTAACCTGTTCAATTTCTCTGGCATAGGAAACTGGTTGTTTCAGGGAGCCCTGACTATCCTGTTTGGAATCCTAATGATTTTTGTATGTCTTCAGTTAGTCTCCTGTTCTATCCAAAATTGTGTAAGGCATGCCACTCAGATGACTGCCTCAAAACAGAGTGCTAATATAATGATTTTAAATATCACTGATGAAGAAATAAAGAATGATGGATTTGTGGAGCCCAGTAATTGTTGGTCATGGCGTACGCTTGACCAAAAGGAGGGATTGTGAAAGTAGAATTAATTATATTGTAAAAATAGAAAGGATTAAAGAAATGTTGTATGTACCTTTAAGCAGAAATAAGAAATGTTGAAATACAGGTGCCAGGAAAAGAAACATTAGGCATAAACAATGGTGCTAATGGTGAAACATTAACAGAAGATCAGTAATAGTTAGTAAGGAAATAAGATATGCATGTCTAGCCCAGGTAAACTTATCAGATTCTTCTTCCTTTGTTATCTTGTTAAGTTCTCTCCATTTTATCTGTATAAATAAGATAGTTTGTGTCTTGCATGGTGCTCACATTGTCTGGGTGTTATTAGCAGAGCGCTGTGCTAATAAAACAGAGTGGTTGGACAAACTGTGAGTCCTGAGTCAACGCTATGAGTTTGGGGCGTATATGATGTATTTTTTCATACATTAGAAAAGGATGAATCCCTGTTTTAAGTGCAAAACTCACTTCAGTTCTGGAGCTGCAACTGATGCCCCCAGAAGAAGCAGGAGGTCTCAACTCCCCATGTGCCTAACTAGTGTCAGTTAAACTTCAGGATCCTTTGGAATCCCAAAGAAGGGGAAACCTCTTTATGCCTGTAATTTTAATAGCGCAAAAGTGGCCTCTTTCCGAGACGTTATCAAAGTGTGTGCGAGATTTGGAGTTTGTGGAGACTGTGGGTGTTTTGATAGAGGAACCCCAAAGTAAAATTTTAAGAAGGAGAATTTTTAAATGTTTCCTCTGCATCCATTTGTTAATGTTTTTCTAAAAGTATTACATGGCAAATTTATTCGGTCTGTGAAGAGTCACAGGGACAAGTTTGGAGACAGAATTCAATAATTCAAGTATGAAACAGAAGGATTTTCATGCAAATCACAGCACAGCCCTAACCATGGAGATGTTACTGATGTCTTCATCACTGTCATTTGTATTTCAATGTCGAGAGCTGGCCTGGGGTTTTTGGGAAGATCACAGTCATGTGATAGAACACACCTCATTTTCCACAGGAAGTGAGTATAGGGGGCGTCTGGGGGAATCTCTAGGGCCCCGTCGTCTGCTGCAGAAGCAGAGTCCAGCTACTAGCTCCTTGCAGCCCCAGCATTGCTCTACGTCGGTTTATTTGCTTTATGGTTTCAAGGCTCTTTGCCAGGAAGGGAGCTAGAAACTGCCTTTGGATTTTTAAAATGAAAGCTGAGAGTCTCCTTTACATTTGTGGCTCCTCCAAAGCCGGGCAGCTCACGGCCCCAGGAGCCCAAAGACAACTTTGTAGGAAAAGCAAGTGGGGGACCCCCCTGAAGACACCCAGAGGGAAGAGACAAATCCCTCACAAATCCCTCCTCCCCTCATGAATCCCTACAGCCAGGGTTGCGGGAGGGGTGGGGTCTTTGTGACTGGATCATTTTTAATCTCACAGGAAGATGAAGGGAACCCATAAAGTCTGATAAGCTTACAAGCTCTGGATGCTTATCCGAGCTGCAGAAATTCCTGCTCACTTTTGGCTACTGTCCTGTGCCTGATCCCAGGTCCAACTCCAGTCCTGCCTGAGCGCTCAGGAACGTGGGCTTCTCATTCCCCTTTGAATCTGCCAGCTATTTCCGATATGAGGGGCACCTCATTGTTAGCATCCCTGACCCACAGCCTGCTTCTGAGCCCAGGTGTCCCCCTTTTGCCCAACCAGATAATCTCCAAACTCTGATCTTCCCATTGGCCCTCTGGTCAGCTGCTGAACCCAGGTCACTGCTCTCTATTACACAGCACACTGGGGTGATTTTAATAGTTTTCTTCTCTAAGTTCACTCAGGCTGCCCAGTATCAGCAAAGCAACAGGAAAGTGGATAACTCTGTGGTAAGTGTTGTCCAATGTAGGGAAAGCCCCAGCACTCTAGAAACATTAGTGCAGTAGGGAAAAACAAGGGTGGGTAGAAAACAGATCACAAAACACACAGACAGATCAGTCAGAACCCTCGGCACTGTTGAAAATCCCCCTAGGCATCTATCTGTATCTTTAAGCATCTAAATTCCCTTGAAACTCTGTCCCCAGGAGCTCAGCAGCACTCAGAAAAGATCTGGACATTTACCTGGATGATGAGAACTGCCAGCATTACAATAGCAGGGGTTTTAAAAACAAACGTTTGGAAGGGACAAGACCCTCCTATGTCAAGGCAGGAGCCAACCTCTAACTGCCTGGCTGGGGACTAGGAAGAAATTTATGCTAGAGATTATCCCATAATTAATTGCTCACTTCTTGCACCTTCCTCTGGAGCATCTACTGGCCACTGTCAGAGACAGAAGACTGGACGGGGAATGGATCATTTTTCTAATCTAAATCCTGCCTGGGGACCCTCATCTTGCAGGGTGCCCACAATGTGTGAGAATTCCTACATTCCTAAAAGCCAGCACAGTACCTTATGTCGCCAACGTTTTCCAGCTCTCGGCTTTCTCTGTACTTGCTTCGCTCTTTCCTCTTTCTCAAACCGGTGACTCTTCAAGGCTATTTATACAGCACAGATTCAGTTTCAGTTTTTGTACCTTGCCAATAACTTCCCCTGATTTCTTGTAAATCACAATGTTTCTAGAAAGGGTGAAAAACATAACCTGTGCCAAAGTGAACCAACATGGGATCCCATGGCTGTGATCTGTGTCCTTCCTCACCCCAGCCTCTCTGCTATTCATCACCCTCACGAGTGGTGTCTTATCCTGTCCTCCTTGGTTTCCGTGAGTCTGTCCTCTCTTGGTTCTCCTCCTACCTCTGTAATTACTCCTTCAGTTTGTCCTTCGGAGGAAGCACCTCATCCCACCCACCCCCTCCAACTTCCTGCTGGGGGTCCACAGAATTCTGTCTTTGGGCCCCTTCTCTTCTCTCTCCACACTTCATCTCTGGGTAACCTCCTCTGCAAACACACATTCCACTACCATCTCCACGCTCATGACTCACAGATCTACCTCCCTGCTCCAGCGCGGTCTCCTTCCATCCAAACTAGAATTTTGGCCTGTCTCTCTGACATCTCCTCATGATGTCCAGCCACCGGCTGAATCTTGACACGGCTAAAACAGAGCTCTTTCTTGTGACAACAGCCAGGAAACTGCTTTACATTCACCAACAGGACTCCACTGGCCATCACATACAGTCCCCAGCTAAAACCCCTCCAATGCATCATCAGGGATCTACAACCCATCCTGGACAATGATCCCACACTTTCACAGGCCTTGGGTGGCAGGCCAGTCCTCGCCCAAAGACAACCTGCAGCACATTCTCACCAGTAACTGCACACCGCACCATAGTAACTCTAGCTCAGGAACCAATCCATGCAACAAACCTTGATGCCAACTCTGCCCACATATCTACACCAGAGACACCATCACAGGACCTAACCACATCAGCCACACTCATTCACCTACACGTCCACCAATGTAATATACGCCATCATATGCCAGCAATGCCCCTCTGCTATGTACATCGGCCAAACTGGACAGTCCCTATGGAAAAGGATAAATGGACACAAATCAGATATCAGGAATGGCAATATACAAAAACCTGTAGAACACTTCAACCTCCCTGGACACACAATAGCAGATGTAAAGGTGGCCATCCTGCAGCAAAAAAACTTCAGGACCCGACTTCAAAGTGAAACTGCTGAGCTTCAGTTCATCTGCAAATTTGACACCATCAGCTCAGGATTAAACAAAGACTGTGAATGGCTAGCCAACTACAGAACCAGTTTCTCCGACCTTGGTTTTCACACCTCAACTGCTAGAACAGAGCCTCATCCTCCCTGATTGAACTAACCTCGTTATCTGTAGCCCGACTCACTCTTGCTTGCATATTTATACCTGTCTCTGGAAATTTCCACTACATGCGTCCGACGAAGTGGATATTCACCCACGAAAGCTCATGCTCCAATACGTCTGTTAGTCTATAAGGTGCCACAGGACTCTTTGTCGCTTTGCATTTGATTCTTCTTGTGATGTGGCATTTTGAGAGTCTGTTCCAACATCCATTAGTCACTTACTGGCCTGTGTTGGTCCCGTGTCCTGCTGATCAGGTCTCAGCAGCGTGTGTATTTCATTGTCCTCCAAGTCCATGTTTGTGTCCTGTGTTCATAATGAGTGAATGGGCTGGAGATTTCTTTGCAATATATGCCTGTCAACTACTGTATTATATGGATGAGGATTTATCAGTTCAACACATGTAGGTTGCTTTCAACTCCATGATGTGTTCTGAGGAAATCATTTGACCTTGACAGGGTATCTGGGTTCTAGTTCTGGGGGGGTCTTCAGCTTGCAGTCATCTTGATGTCCAGTGTTGTACTGGGTTGCTATCAGGGCCTTTTGCGGGCATTTTGCCATTCGGGAATGGTTTGCCATAGGCTTCCTTTGCTTTGTTCTGCCTTCTTTAATAATCTTAACTGCTGATCCTACTTTGCCATTGGACTGGCTGTGGTACGGTGATGACATGGTGTGACTGATTTCCCACCCCTAGATAAACTGTTCAAATAAGCTGGGTCTCTTGCCTGAAATTACACAGGTTGGGATACCATGCTGGCCGAAACGCTTCATTGCTTTGTCTGTGCACCCAGGAACTCAGTCTGTGACCCAGATTTCGAGAAGGAATGGTGTAACTAACATCTCAGGGACAGAGAACAGGGTGGCAGAGGGTACCCCAATCCAGGTCCCAGTTTTTCAAGATGCTATTTCTGATAAGTTTTTGGAAGGTAACTGTGTCTGTTTTTGATCAAGATGCCGTTTTAACGCCTGGGACAGCAAAGGAGTTGAGACCAGGAAATTGCCAGGTGGTAGTCTGCCAGAATACAAATGACCCAACTAACATCCATTCTCTTTGGAACCCCCCTTCAGGTAGTTGAAGGCTGCTATCAAATCCCCTCTCATTCTTCTCTTCTGCAGACTAAACAAGCCCAGTTCCCTCAGCTTCTCCTCATAAGTAATGTGCTCCAGCCCCCCGATCATTTTTGTTGCCCTCCGCTAGACTCTCTCCAATTTGTCCACGTCCTTTCTGAGATGGGGGGTCCTAAATTGGACACAGTACTCCAGATGTGGCCTCACCAGTGCCAAATAGAGGGGAATAATCACTTCCCACGATCTGCTGGCAATGCCCCTACTTATACAGCCCAAGATGCCGTTAGCCTTCTTGGCAACAAGGGCACACTGTCGACTCATATCCAGCTTCTCGTACACTGTAACCCCTAGGTCCTTTTCTGCAGAACTGCCACTAAGCCACTCGGTCCCTAGCCTGTAGCAGTGCATGGGATTCTTCTGTCCTAAGTGCAGGACTCTGCATTTGTCTTTGTTGAACCTCATCAGATTTCTTTTGGCCCAATCCTCTAATTTGTCTAGATCCCTCTGTATCCTATACCTAGCGTATCTACCACTCCTCCAGTTTAGTGTCATCTGAAATCTTGCTGAGAGCCCATCCTCCAGATCATTAATGAAGATGTTGAACAAAACTGGCCCCAGGACTGGCCCTTGGGGCATTCCACTTGAAACCAGCTGCCAACTAGACATGGAGCCATTGATTAATACCCGTTGAGCCGGACAATCTAGCCAGCTTTCGATCACCTTATAGTTCATTCATCCAGCCCATACTTCTTTAACTTGCTGGCAAGAATACTGTGGGAGACTGTATCAAAAGCTTTGCTAAAATCAAGGAATAACACATCCACTGCTTTCCTCTCATCCACAGACCTAGTTATGTCCTCATAGAAGGCAATTAGGTTAGTCAGGCATGACTTGCCCTTGGTGAATCCGTGCTGACTGTTCCCTATCACTTTCCTCTCCTCTAAGTGCTTCAGTGGGACCAAGCTTCCAGTGGGACCAAGCCCAAGTCCACAACCCAGTGAGGAACTAATGTCTCCAGCATCAAGGGAGCAGTTCCAGGCAGAGCAGGAAGTGGATGAGAGACTTAAGGGAGCTTGGACAGCAGCATGGAGTGACCCAGCGCCTCTCAGCTCTTCTAATAGGTCCAGGTTTGTTATAGAAGGAGAAATATTATACAAGGAGACCCTTTCTGGTGGGCACAAGGTGGACTGGCATCCTCAGAGACAGTTGGTAGTTCCAAAGAAGTATAGGGAAAAGCTCTTGAGCTTAGCCCACGATCACTCTAGTGGCCATGCTGGGGTGAACAGGACCAAGATCCTTTTGAGGAAGTCATTCCACTGGGAGGGGATGGGCAAGGATGTTTCTACCTATGTCTGGTCCTGTGAGGTGTGCCAAAGAGTGGGAAACCCCCAAGACCAGGTCAAGGACCCTCTCCAGCCACTCCCCATCATTGAGGCTCCATTTCAGCGAGTAGCTGTGGATATTCTGGGTCCTTTCCCTAAGAAGACCCCCAGAGGAAAGCAGTACCTACTGACTTTCATGGATTTTGCCACCTGATGGCCAGAAGCAGTAGCTCTAAGCAACACCAGGGCTAAAAGCCTGAGCCACAAATTGGCAGACCTTTTTTCCAGGGTAGGTTGGCCCTCAGACATCCTTATGGATTCGGGAACTAAATTCCTGGCAGGGATCATGAAATGTCTTTGGGAAGTTCATGGGGTGAACAACTTGCTTGCCACCCCTTACCACCATCAAACAAATGGCCTAGTGGAAAAGTTTAATGGGACTTTGGGGATCATAATATATAAGTTCGTGAATGAGCACTCCAATAATTGGGACCTAGTGTTGCAGCAGTTGCTCTTTGCCTGCAGGGTTGTACCACATCCCAGTTTGGGATTTTCACCCTTTAAACTCATTTACGGCCATGAAGTTAAGGGGCCATTACGGTTGATGAAGGAGCAATAGGAGGGAGTTACATCTTCTCCAGAAACTAACATCTTGGACTTTGTAACCCACTTGCAAAACACCCTCATAGACTCTCTAGCCCTTGCTTGAGAAAACCTACAGGATGCTCAACAGGAGCAAAAGGCCTGGTAGGATAAACATGCCAGAGAGTGTGTCATGATCCTGAAAGCGCTCCAGGCCAATGGAAGTATCATGGGAGGGGCCATTTATGGTTTGAGAGCGCCTGGGAGCTGTTAATTACCTCATAGCATTCCCAGACCCTACTCTAAAACCTAAAGTATATCTAAAGCCCTTTTATTCTCAGGAAATCAAGGTTCTCCAGTTTACAGACCAGGAGAGAGACAATGCAGAGTGGCCTGAAGGAGTCTACTATGACAGAAAAAGCAACGGTGGTGTGGAAGAGGTGAGCCTTTTCATAATCCTTGGGCATAAGCAGTGACAGCAAATCCGGGAGCTGTGCACCAGCTTCGCGCCAATGTTTTCAGCCACCGCAGGAGGACAGAATGGGCATACCACTCCATTGACACAGATGATGCTTGCCCAATTAGAGCCCAACTCTATCGGATGGCTCCTCAAGCCAAAAATGCAATAGAAAGGGAGATCAAGGACATGTTACAGATGGGTGTAATCCATCCCCCTGAGAGTGCATGGGCCTCTCCTGTGGTTCTGGTTCCCAAACCAGATGGGGAAATCCACTTTTGTGTGGACTACGATAAACTAAATGCTGTAACTCGCCCAGAAAATTATCCAATGCCACCCACAGGTGAGCTATTGGAGAAATTGGGATGTGCCCAGTTCATTTCTACCTTAGACTTAATTAAGGGGTACTGGCAAGTGCTGCTACATGACTCAGCCAAAGAACGGTCAGCCTTCATCACCCATGTAGGGCTGTACGAATTTAATGTGCTCCCTTTCGGACTATGAAATGCACCCGCCACTTTCCAGAGACTGGTCAATAACCTTCTGGCTGGATTTGGGGAATTCCCTGTAAAGGGTTAAAAAGTCTCACTGCTATGCACAGGTAAAAGGAAGGGAGTGGGCACCTGGCCAAAAGAGCCAATGGGAAGGGTAGAACTTTTTAAAATTGAAAGACGACTCTCCTTTTGTCTGTCTGTTATTGTTCTGCCAGGGAGAGGCAGACAGGGCAGAGCTATGCTGTAAGAAACTTGGGCCAGGTATGAAAAAATCATCAGTATCGTACCTAGAAACTACTCATTAAAAACCCCAGCTTTGTAAATGGATCAGGAAATGTCTAGGAAGATGCCATTAGGTTTATTTCTTTTATTTTGTTAAGCCTTGTGGATTCCTCTGGGCTAACCCCAGGTGCTTTTGTTTTGCTTGTAACTTTTAAGTTGGACCTCAAAAGAGCTATTCCTGGTGCTTAATCCTTGTAGTTGCTTTTTTAAAACCTAGCAATACCCTGAGTTTTCAGATGGATGTGCTTTCTTTTTTTAATTAATAAAATTTACCCTTTTAAAGAACAGAATTGAATTTTTGTGTCTTAAGAGGTTTGTGCACATGCTGTTTAATTAGCTGGTGGCAACAGCTAATTGCCTTTGTTTTTCTTTCTCAACTCATCCCCGGAGGGGTGGTGTAAGGGCTTGAGGGTACCCACAGGAAGGAATTCCCAAGTGCACCTTCCTGGGCTTTCAAAGGGGTTATGCACTTGGGTGGTGGCAGCTTCTACCAAACCAAGGTCAGAGAGAAGCTGTAACCTTGGGAGTTTAATACCAGCCTGAAGTAGCCAGTATTAATTTTTAGAATCCTTGCGGGCCCCCCACCTTCTGCACTCGAAATGCCAGTGTGGGGAATCAGCCTCAACAATTGCATTTGCCTTTTTCACAGACACATCACACTGCTGACTCAGAGTCATTCTGTGATGGACCCACACACCCAGGTCTCTCTCCTTCCTGTCGCTTCTTCTTTAGCCACTACTTCATTGTCATGTGTAAATAATTGTAAGAGATCAGAGAGACACCTTTCCTTCGCAGAATCCATGCTGGTTAGACCCCCTCAGACCTGGACCTTCCAGGCACTTGGTGATGCTGTTTTCAATTATTGTTTCAACCCAGTTCGCCGGGTAGGAATTCCCTGGATTACGCCTAAAGCCTCTTTTAGCATCTTGGTGATGGTCTCTCAACCCCTGGTTAGCTGGATATGGCTAGTCAGAGGCCAGTGGTGCCTTTCCTGTGCCAGTCAAAGGGGCAGCATGAGACCCGTCTCCCTCGGCGTTAGGCCCAGAGCTCTGGGCACTGCCTCCAGCCATGCTCTGTGCTGGGCTCTGCACCCATGTTCTTGGTGTGTCTCCCGCTTGACAGAGAAAAAGGCAGGATTCTCCAGGGGGTGGAGCCCCAAGGGCTATGGGGCAGCTGCTCAGAGCTAACCACAGGACTGGCCAGGGCTTGTTTTATTAACCAAACCCCATCAGAGCGTTCTCTGTGTTCTGGCTGTGATAGCATCTTCCAGCAAGCTCTTCCCGCCGGCTGCGCGAGGAGTGTACGCTGGACGGCTGGGATTCATTCTGCTGCGGTTTGGATCGCCTGCCAACTTCCCTCCCTTCTGGGACGTTGCCAGTGTGTGTAACTGCTGCCCTGCGTCCCACACCCTCCCCATCACACCTCGGGGGCTGCTCTTCCTGCAGCTCCCTGGAAGCGGCTCCTCTCTTCCTGGCAGGAACCCTGCACTGCTGGGAGCCAGTCCCTCTGGGCCCTAGATGGCTGTGTCTCTCCTGCAGCGAGTGCAGGAGCAGAGATGCCCAGCAGGGCTGCAAGAGACCCAGGGGGTCAGGACTATGGCGAGGGGGTAGCTCATTCCCAGGGCTTTTGATTTCCTGTTGGCCAGGAGCCAGGAGGGGGAATGTGTGTAATGGGGGGAGCTACTCTGATCCCAGCCTCTGTGCTTCAGCGTCCAGGGGGGCTTAGCACTTTGCATCTCCGGTCAGAAGGCTGGAGACAAATGTATTCAGCAACATGAAGGGGTGGAGGCAAGGGGGGGCGCCAGCCATGGAGCCCAAATCCACAGAGAGGGCAGCAGGGCCAAGCTCCCTCCACCGCACACTGCACCTGCATAGCGTGCCCACCTGTGCCCCAGAGAGACCCTCCCGAGGGGGGAGGGGGGCGCTCCGTCTCCACGGCCTGCTCCGTCCAACGCCACTGAGACTGCTGCCAGAGTCCCCTCTCCCAGCCAGGCTGTGGCCACCCGCTCATTTTACTGAGCCTGTGAATCCCCAGGACTGGCAACTTACAGTGGGCTGAGCGCAGGGCTGGGAGCCAGGACTTTCCATTGTTATCCTGCCCTCACCACCGACCTGTCTGAGCACCCCCCATCCCGTGAGCCCCAGGACTCACATCTGTCATGTGTCCATTCTCTCCACCTCCCCCTCCTGTGTCGCTTTGGCCAAGCACCTTCCCCTTGCTGTGCCTCACTTTCCCACACCTGTAAAATGGGACTAACCTGCCTCAGCTCCCAGGGACATAAGGGCTGTGGCGCTCGAAGGCCAGAACTCCACCGTGTGCCATTACCAAACAGCAGCTGGTGGGAACTGCACTAGAGCGATGGACTCAGGAACCATTACATGGCAGCTCAGCTGGGCAGCATCCTGGGTGTGCACCCCCTAACCTGAACTGCTGGGAGCAGGGCCAGGACAGGTGACTGCGCTGGAGATGGCAGCGTTTCCAGTCCCTTAGCAGAGGCTTTTCTCCATCTGCTGGATCCTAGCTCCTGGGATCGGCCTTGCATTACCACCTGCGGGGAGGAGGCCCTTGCTGTGCCTCTGCTCTAGGGCCTGGTCCACTCTACGCGTTTAAACCGGTTTTAGGAGCATTAAACTGATTTAACGCCACACCTGTCCACACTGAGAGGCCCTTTGTATCGATATAAAGGGCTCTTTAAATCGGTTTCTGTACTCCTCCCTAACGAGAGGAGTAGCGCTAATATCGGAATTGCCATATCGGATTAGGGTTAGTGTGGCCACAAATTGACGGTATTGGCCTCCGGATGGTATCCCACAGTGCACCACTGACCGCTCTGGACAGCAATCTGAACTCGGATGCAGTGGCCAGGTAGACAGGAAAAGCCCCGCGAACTTTTGAATATCATTTCCTGCTTGCCCTGCATGGAGCTCCGATCAGCACGGGTGGCGATGCAGTCCGAAATCAAAATCCAAAAAGAGCTCCAGCATGGACCATACGGATGTGATCGCTGTATGGGCAGGCAAATCTGTTCTATCCGAGCTCCGATACAGAAGACGAAATGCCAAAGCATTTTTATAAAATCTCCAGACAGAGGCCACAGCAGGGACTCTGAAGACCCTTGCATCTGAAGAAGTGGGTATTCACCCACGAAAGCTCATGCTGCAAAACGTCTGTTAGTCTATAAGGTGCCACAGGATTCTTTGTTGCTTTTACAGATCCAGACTAACACGGCTACCCCTCTGATAGCAGGGACTCTGCGTGACAAGCGTAACGGAAAGCCAAAGAATCAAATGGACGCTCATGGATGGAGGGAGGGAGGGAGGGAGGGGGTACTGAGAACTCCAGCTATCCCACGGTCCCCGAAAAGCATTTGCATTCTTGGCTGAGCTCCAAATGCCTGTAGTGTCAAACACATTGTCCGCGGTGGTTCAGGGCATAGCTCATCAATTTACCCCACCCCCCACCCCCAGAAGTAAAAGGGAAAAAAATCCTCTCTTGACTCTTTTAAATGTTACCCTATGTCTACTGAATGCTGCTGATAGATGCGATTCTGCAGTAGCGAGCTGCTGTATCCTCTCCCCCCCTCTTTGGTGACTGATGGTGCAATATGGTTGATATCCATTGTCATCATCAGCCTTGTAGCAGAGGGTGCAGTGCAGTAGGATTGCGCTCCCATCCTCATCATCAGCCTTATGACAGCTTGTATAGTACAGAAGGACTGGTATCTGCTCTCATCATCAGCCCATAAGTAGAGGTCTGGTAACCGTCTTCATTATAGCAACTGGGGGCTGAGCTCCATCAGTCCCCACCCTTCATGTGTAAAGAAAAGATTCTGTCCTGTCTGGACTATCATAGCACCTGGAGGCTGCCTTCTTCCCCTTATTTTATCTCACTAACAAGTCACTGTTTCTTAGGCCTTGTCTACACTACAAGACTATTTCGAATCAACTTAGTTCGAATTTGTGGATTCGACCTTATGAAGTCGAATTTGTGTATCCATACTAAATACACTAATTCAAATTTCTGAGTCCACATTCACGGGGCCAGCGTCGACTTTGGAAGCGGTGCACTGTGGGAAGCTATCCCACAGTTCCCGCAGTCCCTGCTGCCCATTGGAATGCTGGGTAGAGCCCCCAATGCCTGCTGGGGGGAGAAATGTGTCGAGGGTGGTTTTGGGTAAGTGTCATCATTGAACCGTCAATCACAACCTCCCTCCCTCCCTCCTTGAAAGCGCCAGCGGGCAATCTGTTCATGCACTTTTCTGGTCAGTGACAGCGCGGACGCCACAGCACTGCAAGCATGGAGCCCGCTGCGATCATTGCCGTTTTCTCCTCCTCGCACTTTATCGTCCACCTCTTCCACAGTCAGCTGATGAGAAAATGGGCTACTTTTCAATGGTGCTGCAAGCACTGGGGGACCATAGGGGACGTTTTACAAACATCAACGTCGGGTGGCCGGGCAAGGTTCATGATGCGTGTGTTTTCAGGAACTGTGGGCTGCTCAGACGCCTGCAGGAAGGTAGTTTCTTCCCGGACCACGAAATAACTGTTGTGGATGTGCAGATGCCTATAGTCATCCTCGGGGACCCAGCCTGCCCGCTAATGCACTTGCTCATGAAGCCCTATACAGGCGCCTGGGACAGCGACAAGGAACTCTTCAAATACCAGCGAGCAGCGAGCAGCGTGACCTGTGACTGTTCAGTTTCTTTACAGAGAAGCTGAACCTGCCCCTGTTTCTTTACCCAGTTACTGTTGACTCTCCTCTTCGGTTACATACCCCGTTCACCCCGTTACCCCCACTTCCAGCACACGTGTAAAAACAAAATACATGTCCCAGTATTACTTAACAAAGGTTTCTTTATTCATGACTTTTCGTGAAAGGGTTGAAACTGGGACGCAGACTGTGCTGGGTAGGGTGTGCGGTGATGTAAAGACCGCCTCTAAACTCAAGGAATGACAGGCTCCTGCTCCTAGAGCGGTCCGCAGTGCCGGAATGCTTCTTTCAACGGAGCCTGCCATCCCTCTTTATGGAATTCTGTGTGCGGGCGGATATGTGACCTTGTGGTGGAAGAGGACGGATACAGATTCCTCAGCTGCGTGACTCAGCGGTCCAGGACAAGGACCGCTGTATAAGATCTGTAACCGCCCTCCCCCGCTGCAAAGTCACATCTCCCCCGCCCACACAGATCCTGGAAACCACCTCCAAAAACCGACCAGGGTGCCTACTGACTGCACCGTGTGTGTGACCCGCTGCTGATCCTGCCCCCGTGTCTGTACCCTGGGAAAGGTGACTGTCCTATGCAATTAACCACCCCCTTCCCCACGCCCCCCATTCAAACACAGTCTTCTTTGAAAAAACATAACGGAAACAGTAATTAACAGCAAAGCATTTTTATTAATTAAGTAGACAGTTAGGGGATGGGACTGGGATTGGGACTACTGTGAGTCTGGAAGTGAAGGACTTCGGCAAATGTAGGGTATGAGAGCTTTTGGGTACTTGAGCACTGTGCTGTGGTGCAGTGACAGTATTCACGTCCCCGGCCGCCCCTCCTCCTGATTATTTTCGGTGAGGGGGGTATGGGACTTTGTGGCAGGGGAGTGCGGTTGCAGATACACTGCAGGGTGTCTCTGTCCTCCTGCGGTCCTGCAGAACATCCACAAGGCGCCTGAGCGTGTCCGTTTGCTCCCTCACTAGTCCAAGCAGCGTTTCAGTCGCCTGCTTGTCTTCCTCACGCCACCTCTCCTCCCGTTCGCTGTGTGAGCGCTGGCACAGAGAGACGGTCTCCCTCCACTGGCTCTGCTGGTCCGCCTCTGCTAGGTAGCAGCCCATACGTTCCTCAACATCTTGTCCCTTGTCCCTTGTCTTTTTCTTTCGCCGCCTAATCTTTGCCAGCCTCTGCGAGGGGGATGCTGTGGCAGGTCTGGAGACAGTGGAAGCTGTGAGATGGGAAACAGGGAGTGAATTCCTTGCAAAGATACATTTTTGCGAACAATTAACTGAGTCTAGGCTGTCTCTGTGAATTCTGGGTTGAGACCCCTGTGCCTGCTGGGGCACAAATCATTTTCGTGGTGGATTCTGGGTAAATGTCGCCAGTCATTCCTTCCTCCGGGAAAGCAACGGCAGACAATCATTTCAAGCCCATTTTCCCAGAATTGCCCTGGCATACGCCATAGCGTGGCAACCATGGACACTGTTTTGCCTTTTGTGTATGTCAACGTATGTGTACTAGATGCCGCTGACAGAGGCGGGCCAGCAGCGCTACACAGCAGCATGCTTTTGCATGACAGCAGAGATGGTTACCAGCCATATTGTACCATCTACCATACCATAAATTGGTAATAAGATGGTAATAAGATGGGCATGGTTACCTGTCCTTTTGCACTGCCCCATTTGGTGCTGTCATAAGTGCCCCTGGCTGAGCAAAAATTGGGAATGACTCCCTGAGTCAATCCCTCCTTTTTGGTATCTAAAAATAGAATCAGTCCTGCCTAGATTATGGGCAAGTGTACTAGAGAACCACTGTATCATAGAACCAGAGAGCACAGCTGCTCTGTGTCCGATCCTGCATAAATTATGAGCTGTATGCTATTCACAGGGGGTGCTCCTGCAACAACCCCACCTGTTCATTCCGTTCTTACCCCAGCCTTCCTGGGCTACCATACCATTGTCCCAACACTTGTGTGATGAAGTAATAAAGAATGCAGGAATAAGACACTGTGACTTGTTTGTGAGAAATGAGTGGAAGGAAGCCTCCAGCTGCAATGATAGTCCAGGCAGGATATTAAGGACTGTGGATGAAGGAGCCCATCATCCCTCTGCTAGTCCAGGGGCAATTGAATCTTTTATTTACAATGAAGGGTGGGGGCTGATGGAGCTCAGCCCCCTGTTGCAATGATGAGAGCGGTTACCAGCCATATTGCACCATCTGCCATGAAAAATTAGGGACAGGCACCCTTGATTGACCTTACTGATGCTAGTCGGCATGGTTACCAGCCCTTTTGCACTGCCCCATGTGCCAATAGGCTGATGATGAGGACGGATACCCATCTTTTTGTACCATCAGCCATCCATAGCGTGGAGGGAGCAAGAATGTTGGTGTTGAGTGCTGCACCATCGCGTCTATCTGCAGCATTCAGTAAAGATAGGGTGACATGTAAAAGAGTCAACAGAGGATTGTTTTCACTTCTGGTGGTGGGTGGGGTGTGTGCGCAAATTGCCGAACTATGCCCTGACCCACCGCAGACACTGTGTTTGACCCTAGAAGCATTTGGAGCTCATCCAAGAATGCAAATGATTTTTGGAGACAGCAGGAACTGTGGGATACCTTGCGTCCTCATTCCCCCCTCCCTCCATGAGCGTCCATTTGATTCTTTGGCTTTCCGTTATGCTCGTCACGCAGCTGCGTGCTGAGTCTGTGCTATGCCGTCTGTCCGTGGATTTATTAAAAATACTTTGGACCAGGCGCACCATAACAGTAATTCCACTACTTAGATGCATGAGTCTCCTAGCAAGATCACCGTGAGGACGGGCACTGAAGGAGATAGAGAGCGCATGCTGCGTGAAATCTACCACGAACCACGGACCTATGCAGCCGTGCTCGGGGAGGCAATGCTCCCTGAATACCGCATGAAAGCCTCGCGCGGAAAAGGGTGCTATCACGGAGCACCCAATAAGGCAGCTCTCCCCAGGAACCTCCTGCTGATGCTTATCGATTAATGGAAGGAGAGCTTCGTGGAGATCTCCCAGGAGGATTTCTGTTCTATCACCATATATAGAGAGACCTCCTTCTCACACACTTCAGATTCCTGTTATATTAAGAATAAAAGTTAACATGGTTAAAGCACTTACCGACTGCTCCTTCCCCTGATTCAGGATCCGGGTTCATGGCCGGGGAGGGTTGGTAGGGGATCTCCGTGACGGTGATGAATAGATCCTGGCTGTCGGGGAAACCAGCGTTGTAAGCGCTCTCGCCTGCCTCGTCCTCCACAAACACTTCCTCATCTTCCCCGTCCGTGAACATCGTCGAGGAACTGTCCGTCGACACTGTCCCATCATCAGAGTCCACGGTCACTGGTGGCAAGTATCAGAGGGGTAGCCGTGTTAGTCTGGTTCTGTAGAAGCAGCAAAGAGTCCTGTGGCACCTTATAGACTAACAGACGTTTTGCAGCATGAGCTTTCGTGGGTGAATACTTGCATCTGAAGAAGTGGGTATTCACCCACGAAAGCTCATGCTGCAAAACGTCTGTTAGTCTATAAGGTGCCACAGGACTCTTTGCTGCGGTCACTGGTGGGGCAGTGGTGGCAGGCTCCGTAGTGTCCATTTGCCGCTTTGATTTTTTGGTAACCTTGTCTGGGGTCCTTGATTTTCACGCGGCGCTGCGTTGCATCCCGCCTGTATCCTCTGTCTCTCATGGCTTTGGAGACCTTCTCGTAGGTCTTCACATTCCGTGTTTTGGAGCGCAGCTCCGAAAGCACAGACTCCTCGCCCCACACACCGATCGGATCGAAGAGTTCCCAGTCAGTCTATGCTGGGTCCCTCTTTCTATTCACAGATAACATGAACTCCTCTGCTGGAGAGCTCTGCATCGTTGCAGGTGCTGCGGAGCTCGCCCCGATGTCCAGCCAGGACGTCAGATTCAAAGTGCCCAGACAGGAAAATGAATTCACATTTTCCCGGGTCGTTTCTTGTGTGGCTGCTCAGAGCATTGAAGCTCGGACTGCTGCCCAGAGCGTCAACAGAGTGGTGCACTGTGGGATAGCTCCCGGAGCTACTAAGTTCGATTTGCATCCACACCTAGCCTAATTCGAGCTAGCCATGTCGAAATTAGCGTTACTCCACCTGTCGGGGTGGAGTACCGAATTCGAACTAAAGAGCCCTCTAGTTCGAATTAAATGGCTTCCTGGTGTGGACGGTTGAGCGGTTAGTTCGAATTAACGCTGCTAAATTCGAATTAAAGTCCTAGTGTAGACCAGGCCTTATTCCTGCATTCTTTATTACTTCAGCACACAAATGGGGGGACGCTGCAACGGTAACCCAGGAAGGCTGGGGGAGAAGGGAAGCAACAGTTGGGGTTGTTGCAGGGGAAAAAGGGCGCGAAATGCTTGTTTGCCATTTACCCAGAACCACCCGCAGCAATGTTTTTTGCCCCATCAGGCACTGGGATCTCAACCCGGAATTCCAAGGGGCGGGGGAGACTCCGGGAACTATAGGATAGCTGCGGAATAGCTACCCACAGTGCAACGCTCCAGAAATCGATGCTAGCCTCGGACCGCGGACACACACCACCGAATTAATGTGCTTAGTGTGGCCGCGCGCACTCAATTTTATACAATCTGTTTTACAAAACCGGTTTATGTAAATTCGGAATAGTTCCGTAGTGTAGACGTACCCTAGGACCCACGCCACGGGACTCCAGGCCTGCCTAGAGCAGCGCCCAGCTTGTGGGGAGTGGCCGTGGAACGCCCTCCCTAACCTGGGCCCCGAGCCTGAGGGATCTGTGAGCGAGGCCCAGCCCCCGTCAGCGTTTGTGGCAGTGTGCGAGCAGGACTGCGAATCTGTCAGCGTGCGTGCACTCAGCCTGGTAGCTCTTCTGCACCCAGGAGCCTCCCTGCCTTCCCTGGCAGGATCCATCCCGGGGCAAACGGAGGAGTCACGAGGGACCCAGCGTTTGGCAGTGTCTCTCCCAGGCCCTAGTGGGAGTTTGTGTGCCAAGCCCAGTTCCCAGGCTGGGGCAGGGCAGCGTGCACGGCTTGCCTTTCCCAAGAGACACCCCAGGCTGCAGTGGTGCCGCTCGGGCCGAGCGTGTAGCAGCAAAGCCGGGCTAGGCCAGGGCTGGACTGTGGGGGATACTCTGGGGCTGGAGGGGAATCAGCAGAGCTGGCTGGGGGTCACAGGGCTGGAAGGACAGGGTGGGCTGCCAGAGCAGGCTGAGGGGCCGCTTCAGAGCTGGGCTTGGGGAGACCAGGGCTGGAAGTTCAGGGGGGCTGTGGGTCAGGATCGAGGGACCCCAGCGGAGCTGTGGGAGTACAGTGCAGTGGTATCTTAGCCTTGCATTTATGAACACTAAAAATCCACTAAACACACCTTTACCAAAAGGCGGAGCCTCCCCCCTCGCCCCTCAGGGTAACACACTCAGCCCCGCCTTGTGTTTGGCCTCAGAACATGGTCGCTTTGAACGTGTCAAGGGTTCGCAGCCTCAGAAACGGTTGGTTTTATTTTTAGCTGCTTTCCCAGCAGCGGCTCTGCACGTACCTGCAAGGCAGCGAGATGTACCGATAACACAGGAAACCAGAAACCTTTGCATAGTGCTGTGAACACTTCCCTTCTCGCCCTGCCCCCTAGCCGGTGTGTGCCCATTTCCGGGGTCACAGGGAGGGTTTAGGCTGGCCCTTAGAGACCATGTGGGACCCCACTCACTCACCTCAGAACAACGTCTGAGCATGGTCACAGCAAGCCTGCACTCCAGTCTCTGAGCTAACGTCTCACAGTCCCTCTCCTCTGCACCTTGCTCCACCCCCGATGAGCTCTGCACAGAGACCCCTGTGACTTTATTCTTCATAGAAATATTATTATGGAACAACTATGATGTATTTTATGCATGCTAGGCCAGGTGAGTTATCGTTGGAAAGGTTATAATTTACTGAATATCATTATCCTATTTGTATGCAGGTACCATTTTTGTATCTGAAGTTAGGAATATCAGAATTGTATGTGGTTTGGAAATCAATTGGCAAATGCTGCCATCTTGGAATGTAGGGTCCTGTCACGGACTCACAGATCGTGCCCACTCATGGCCCCATGCGGTTCGTGGAGGGTGCCCCTTTCAGTGAGACAGCCCTTCTCGGGGGGCCACTCTCTCTCGGGGTCAGGCCCCTCCACCTTCTCGAGCCGCACCGCTCTGAGCCTTAGCACGTCTGTCTCTTGCCGTGGGCCCATGGCGAGTCCACATGCTCTGGACCCCCCCAGGCCTCCTCACCCCCAAAGGGGTTGATGCAACCCTGTTCTCTAGACTGGAGTGACTCTCAGCCAGTGTAAAACATGAGGGTTTATTGAGAGGTGAACCCAGCACAGGAAACTCTCAGGGCCTCAAGCCTGGCCTCCCTCAGCCCAGCACATCCCAGTCCCCCTGCAGCCAGGTGGGCTCTGCCTGCTCCCCCTCTCCAGCCCCGAGCCCCCCTGCTTCCCAGCTGGGCCTCCAATATCCCAGCCCCAAGCCCCCTCTGTCCATTGTCTTCTCTCCAGGTAAACAGGGTCGTAAACAGGAAGGCCTGGGTCTCCTCTCCTCTCCGCCCTCCTCTGGCTGGAACTGGCTGGTCAGGTCACCGGGGTCCTCTCTCCACAGCCCATTGTCCTCCCACTGGCCAGAACCGGCTGTGTCTCCTGAGCCGGGTCTCCGGGTCACCAGTCGCTGGGGTCTCCATCCTCCAGGCCATCGGGCGGGGTCTCAAGTTCCCTCTCCAGTCCTCTGTAACAACAAACTCCCTCTCCCCTCCCCTCGTTAAACCAGTAACACCCGGGGACACTGAGTCCCACCCCCTCTGCATGCAAACCACTGGAAAACATAGAAAACCCCAAGTAACCCCCCCACTTCGTCACATCTCTCCCCCCTTCATGGCTGACCGGAGCAAGGTCACTTAGCCAGTGACCTGGGGAAGTTCAGGGCCCCCGCCCCGTGATAAAGCATAATAAAGCATGATAAAGGGGTTCTGTGGAACTCCTATAGAAAGCTGGCAGGAGCTGGTAGGATGAGGTCATTTCTCCGAAGGAAAACTGAAGGAGTAATTACAGAGGTAGGAGGAGAACCAAGAGAGGACAGACTCATAGAAAGCAAGGGAGGACAGGATTTCAAGCCAACACCATTCGTGAGGGTGATGAACAGCAGGGGGAGGCTGGGGTGAGGAAGGACACAGGTCACAGCTACAGGATCCCATGTTGGTTCACTTTGGCACGTGCATGTCATAATGGGCAACTTAACTTGTGGCTGGTTTTTAATATTAAAAAATTGAAGAGGCTAGCAGATATTACTGACCCACATATTCTGGAAGATGTGGGTCCTCATGTAGGATTTAAATTCAAAAGTTTTGCTACAGTCAAGGAATAACACATCCACTGCTTTCCCCTCATCCACAGAGCCAGTTATCTCATCATAGAGGGAAATTAGGTTAGTCAGGCATGACTTGCCCTTGGTGAATCCATGCTGACTGTTCCTGGTCACTTTCCTCTCCTCTAAGTGCTTCAGAATTGATTCCTTGAGGTCCTGCTCCATGATTTTTCCAGGGACTGAGGTGAGGCTGACTGGCCTGTAGTTCCCCAGATCCTCCTCCTTCCCTTTTTTAAAGAGGGGCACTACATTAGCCTTTTTCCAGTCATCCAGGACCTCCCCCGATCACCTTGAGTTTTCAAAGATAATGGCCAATGGCTCTGCAGTCACATCCTCCAACTCCTTTAGCACCCTCGGATGCAGCGCATCCGGCCCCATGGACTTGTACTCATCCAGCTTTTCTAAGCAGTCCTGAACCACTTCTTTCTCCACAGAGGGCTGGTCACCTCCTGCCCATACTTTGCTGCCCAGTGCAGCAATCTGGGAGCTGACCTTGTTTGTGAAGACAGGGGCAAAAAAATCATTGAGTACATTAGCTTTTTCCACATCCTCTGACACTAGGTTGCCTCCCCCATTCAGGGGCCCACACTTTCCCTGACCTTCCTCTTGTTGCTAACATACTTTCTTCTTGTTACTCTAAACATCCCTTGCTAGCTGCAACTCCAATTGTGATTTGGCCTCCTGATTTCACTCCGGCATTCCCCAAGCAATATTTTTATACTCCTTCGTGGTCATTTGTCCAAGCTTCTACTTCTTGTAAGCTTCTTTTTTGCGTTTAAGATCAGCAAGGATTTCACTGTTAAGCCAAGCTGGTCGCTTGCCATATTTACTGTTCTTTCTACACTTTTAATGGCCTGGTCAGGGGTGCTCTGGAGTATTTTTTCCCTGAATCTGTGGAGCGGGAGAAGGCTCTTCCAAGAAATGCTCATCTCAAGGACAGGACACCTGCACTGGTGACTCACGGGAGAGCCCCACTGTCCTTCAGCAGCCTCCCACCCACTCTCCTGGGCACAAGCGATGGAGTCAAGCCACCCTCCCTTCTGCATGCGGGGAGGAAAGGGGCAGTTATTTGGAACCCCCCTCCCCAGGCAGCTCTCCCAGGAAGTGGGATTGAGGCCTAGTTTCCTTAGCTGTCAGCATGGCTGGGTGGGGTGGGAATGGGGTTGGAGATGTCACACACACACACACACACACACACACACACACACACACACACACACAGAGAATTCCTGTTTTTCACAGACACTTACCCCAGCATATCAGGGAGGACGCGCTCAGGCCCACTCCTTGTGATCGCCCCTCCCTCCTGGCTTTGCCTTGGTGATGCTAAGGCTGGTACAAAGGCCTTCTAAATGCACTGAGCAGAATAATGGATAGTTCATCTCAGTGATTGGCAGTGGCTTGTGCACCTGGCTGGATGCTAAAAATGCCCCTCAACCTTAGGGCTGCCTGTGTTTCAGCAACACTAGCAATACTTTGCCAAGGTCATATATTGGACAGTGAACTTGTAAACATCTGCTTGAATACATGGCTGCACTTTGGTTCACAGCCTCTGCTTCAGGCCTCAGGGCACCAGGCCCCGTGATCTCTCTCTTTCCTACACAGTGAATGATCAGACGCTACAGCAGCAACCATCACAGACAAAGCAGTGAAGCGTTTCGGCCGGTCTGGTATCCCAACCGGTGTAGTTTCAGGCAAGAGACCCAGCTTACTTGCAGTGAGTTTGTGCAATTTGTCTAGGGGTGGGAAATCAGTCACACCACGTCATCATTGTAGTAGGTAAGACTATTAAAGGAGGCGGAACAAAGCAAAGGAAGCCTATGGCAAACCATTCCCGAATGGAGAAACATGCCCACAAAAGGCCTTGATAGCAACCCAGTACAAAACTGGACATCACAATGCCTGAATGTCTTAGTGCCTGTAGCCCAAGGGTTCCTACAGCCGGCGACAGTGAAAGAGTACTGGACAAAAAAGGAAGAGAGATGTGCAAAGGACAAAGCCTACTATGACCGACAAGCTGTCCCACATCCTGCCAGGTCTCACTTTGCTAGTATTTACATGGATGACCTGACACCCCAGTCAGAAATTTGCATAGCCAACTGTCACGGACTCACAGATCGTGCCCATCGGACACGGTGATGGCATTGAGCTTCCGATAGTCCACACAGAACCGGATCGACCCGTCCTTCTTGGGGACCAGCACCACAGGTGAGGCCCAGGGGCTTGCGGACAGCTGGATCACCCCTAAAGCCAGCATATCCCCGACCTGCATCTCAGCAGCTTGGCATTAGCCCCTTTCATTTGATGTAGCCACGTCAGGGGTGAGTGGTCAGTGTACCTGGTAAAGCGCCGCCCAAATAGATACGGCTGCAGTTTGTTGAGGGCCCACAGCATGGCCAGGCCTCCCTTCTCTATGGCCACATAGTGCTGCTCCCGGGGCAGCAGCTTCTTGCTCAGGTACACAATGGGGTGTCTCTCCCCCTTAGTATCAGTTTGCATCAGCACCGCCCCCAGCCCTGTGTCCGAGGCGTCGGTGAACACCAGGAAGGTTTGTTAAAATCCGGGTTTACCAGCACCAGGCTCTGGATAAGTGCCCCCTTCAGCACACAGAGAGCCCTCTGGCACTGCTCGGTCCAGACCACCTCGTCTGGCTTCCCCTTCCTACACAGCTCCGTGCGGGGAGCTGCCAGGGAGCTAAAGTGGGGCCCAAACCTCCGGTAGTACCCTGCCATCCCAGTGAAAGCCTGGACCTGCTTCTCAGTCTGGGGATCGGCCAGTCCTGGATCGCCTCCACCTTGGCCGGCTCTGGCTTCAGGTGGCCGCCCCCCACCTTGTGGCCCAGGTATGAAACCTCCGCCATCCCCGCCTTGCACTTCTCAGCTTTTATGGTCAGTCCTGCACCCTGGAGGCTACCCAGCACCCTCTTCACCTGGGAAAGACACAGATATAGTCAATATACGGCAGAGCACAATCCTCCAACACCCTTAGCAACTGATCCACCAGGCGCTGGAAGGTGGCAGGTGACCCCTTGAGGCCGAAAGGCAGGACAGGAACTCGCAGAGCCCTATTGGGGTGGTGAAGGCAGACTTCACCCTGGCCTCCGGAGTCCAAAGGCACCTGCCAGTAGCCTTTGTTAGGATCCATGGTAGTGAGGTACCGGTTGCCCCCCCAGCTTGTCTAGGATCTCATCGGTCCTAGGCATGGGGTAGGCATCGGACACGGTGATGGCATTGAGCTTCTGATAGTCCACACAGAACCGGATCGACCCGTCCTTCTTGGGGACCAGCACCACGGGCGAGGCCCAGGGGCTGGCGGACGGCTGGATCACCCCTAAAGCCAGCATATCCCCGACCTCTCTCTCCAGGTCCTGGCCTGTTTTCCCAGTGACCCTGAATGGAGAACACCTGATGGGAAGGTTGGTTCCCGTCTCCACCCGGTGGACAGCCAGGTTAGTGAGCCCAGGCTGGTTGGAGAACAGCTGCTGGTGTGAATGCAGCACCTCTCTGATCTCTGCCTGCTGGGCAGGGGTTAGCTGGTCAGAGAGGGAATGGATTCCAGCGAGGGGTTAGCCCCCGCCTCAGGGAGGAGTCCCACCAGGGGATCCTCTCTCTTCTCCTCCCACTGCCCACACACAGCCAGCACCAGCTTCTCCCTGTCCCAGTACGGCTTCATCATGTTGACATGATGCACCCGGTGGCTGTGTGCCCGGCTGGACAGTTCCACTGCATAGTTCACCTCATTTACCTGGCTGATGACCTTGAAGGGGCCGTCCCAGGCAGCTTGCAGCTTGTTCTTCATAACGGGGATGAGGAGCATCACCTGGTGCCCAGTAGCATAGGAGCATGCCCGTGCTGAGCGGTTGTACCAGACCTTCTGCTTCCTCTGGGCCCTTGCTAGGTTTGCCCTGGCCAAGCCCATGAGCTTTTCCCGGAAAGCCAGTACATACTCCACCACTGATTCCCCGTCGGGAGAGGCCTTCCCCTCCCACTCAGCCCTCATCAAGTCCAGGGGTCCCCTCACCTTCCTCCTGTACAGCAACTCGAAAGGGGAGAACCCTGTGGATTCCTGGGGCATTTCCCTATATGTGAACAGCAGGTGGGGTAAATACTTATCCCACCTGTGGATGCTGGTCCATAAAGGTTTTCAGCACCCTCTTTAGGGTCCCATTGACTCTCTCCACCAGCCCGTTGGACTGAGGGTGGTAGGCTGAGGCCCAGGTGTGTCGGACTCCACACTTCTCCCACAAGCACTGGAGCAGGGTTGACATGAAGTTAGACCCCTGGTCTGTCAGGACCTCCTTGGGGAACCCCACTCTGCTGAAGATGGTCAGCAGTGCATCTGCCACGGTGTCTAACTCGATAGAGGACAAGGCCACCGCCTCGGGGTAGCGCGTATTGAAATCCACCACCACCAGGATGTATTTCTTCCCTGCCCGGGTCACCCTGCTGAGGGGCCCCACTATGTCCACGGCCACTTTCTGGGAAGGCTCCTCTATGATGGGCAAAGGTCTCAGTGGTGCTTTACCTTTGTCCCGGGCCTTCCCCACCCTCTGGCAGGAGTCACAGGACTGGCAGTACTGTCGGACAGCGTCAAAGACCCCAGGCCAGTAAAAGTGCTGCAGCAGCCTTTGCCTGGTGGGCTGGATGCCCTGATGCCCTGACAGGGAAATATCGTGGGCCAAGTATAACAGTCTGCGGTGGTACCTCTGGGGAACCACCAACTGCCTCCCACCTGTCCAAGGTTCAGTTTGCCCTGAACCAGCCCATTCCCGGTACAGGAATCCCTTCTCCCACGGGAATCGCTCCCGGCGGTCCTCCCTATGGGACCCTGCCCCTCTGTGGCCCACCAGGGCCCTCAGTTTCTCCAAGGAGGGATCCACCTGTTGCTGGCCCAAAGGGCCCGAGGAGGGGCAACAGCGGTTCGTTGCCCGGTGTGCATCGCACTAATTAACACACCAGGGTGGAGAAGCAAACCAAGTTTATTTGAGCTCAAATAAGGTGCCAGGGAGAAAAAGCATTCTCAAATCCTGCACATCCGCACGCAGGTGGGGTCCCAGCATTTATACCCCCCCTTGTTTTTCCCCCTTCCTCCCTCCCCCTTGCAACAGTTACACTTAACACTATAATGTAGCTTGTTAGAACTGTTCTCATTCGCATGTTTATCTATGGCCTTCACAGCACAGACTCATGCAGACTTCCCTCCTCCTTCTCCCCCGTCTTACTGCCGCTTTTTGCCTTGAGCTATACTGCAGCTGCAAGCTAAGAAAGCTGACAGTTACACATTTTGCTTGCTGTTTATTAGCATCTTAGGCTGGTTAAAGTTCACAGCATGGAAGAACTTTGGTTCACTCAGGCCTAAAGTCACAACTTTGGTTCACTTAGGCCTAGGGACACCAACAACTCCCCCCTTTGAGAATACTCAACAAACTGTTGGCGAGTTTTCTCAAACTTTGAGGACAAAAAGCAATGAAGCTCTGCAGAAATATTTACAACTGCTCTTTTGAGCTTAGTCACCCCCAACTCAGGAATGAATGCATGGACAAAAGAGTGGAATCTTGTTCATTTAACAACTAAGGGATCGGGGCACTGACTATAAATCAGTTAGGTATACCCAGTGGTTTAATTTTCCAGATGTCTCAGTGAATAATTCAGTCCCATATGCATCCTCCCCATGGACCCAGCAGGATTCGGTATGTGGGAGCCCACATCCACCCTAACCGGTCCATCTGCTTGGAAGGAGCACTGTGAATGTCCACACTTCCATCCAGAAAGTGTCCAAGTATGTCTCCATGACCACAGATCAGATGGTACTCCTGATGCGTCTGTAAGGGCAGCGGGCCAAGTCTGGTGCTCAAGATCACTCGGAATGGCCATCAGCTGGTCATTCAGGAAATCCTGAATTTCGAAACATAGTAGATCCCACTGCAATGCCTTCCCAGCCTCAGTGATATTCAACACCATCTCTGTCAGTAACTTCTGGATCATAGAACTAAGGGTGAAAATGACATGTAACTCACCAACTCCAGCCTGTACTTAAGATAGCTGAGCTTCAAAAATAAGGCTAGTGGACTTTTTTAGTTGGCCCAATTTTTTATTATGTTTTTGGCTTTTAAGAATATTCCAAATGGCTGCTGCACTATTGGCCCTAGTCCACAGGCATCTGCTCAATTTCCTCTCTTTCCAGAGGAGATAACCCAGGCTCTCTGTTGTGCTAATCTAATGGCAGCCCCTTGTGAGCAATCTGGGTATGTAGAAGTAATCTGAAAACCTGATAAGGGCAATGTTATTTAAAATCCAATTAGGGAGGGCAATACATACTGAAGGATTTATCCAAAACACAGGGTGCAGCCTGTAGAATAAACCCCAAAATCCAATCAAAACCACATTCCCAAGCAGGGGTCCCACAAATTTCTTCCTGCCAGTGTATAATTCTTTGTTTCTTCACCAGGGTCAGTTCTTAATGTCCTTTTTAGTCAGGAATTCCTGGACTTTGGCAATGTCAGTGGAGTGAGTGTTTCTTCTTCTTTCCCGAAACAGTCGTGGTTCAGCATCCTACAGGGGAGATTACCAGCACATCACCCTGTAATGGTTTTGCTTTTTCTAGAAAAGTTTAAAGGCACAGTAGATCTGTCAGTGGACAAGGGAGAGGTTAACTAGCACGTCACCTTGTCCTTTTTCCCTGCTGTCCAGAAGGCACAGTAGAACTAGAAGACGGAATAGGCTAATCATCAGTAGGAGAATTCTCCTGAGGTGGAGGGGTCTTTTTGCAGTGAGAATCATGGGTCCAGGCAGTCAGTCTTTGGCACTTCACAGTGGTGTTGATAATCAGCAGGACTTAATAAGGGCCTTTCCAGCATGGAGCCAAAGCAGTCTTTCGTTGGTGGACCTTTACATTGATCCAGTCTCCTGGTTCCAAGGAGTGGCAGGGCTGCTAGGGTCTTTGGGTAGCGCTTCTTTACCTGTGGAAAAAAGAAACCTAACACATTTTATTAGTGCCTGTCAGTGATTTGCAGACTTTACAGCTGCTTGGGCACATTCAAGCCCCCCTTTTCTTGGTTGTTAGCCAAGTCTTAGCTGTGAGCAGTGTCCTTGAATGGGGCCAGCGCCTTATCCTTAGACTGAGCATGTTAGCTATTTTTTCTAAGTTAACTCGTTCTTTTTTTATGTTATACAGTACATTAGTCTTATTTAATGTATGCCACATATACCCTTTTACTAAAATAACCTTATTACAGAGCTTTGGAACAACAATCCAGGACAAGCACACCCACTTTGATGAGTTCATTCAATACAACCTTTAGTCCAATAGCTTTCCACCATCCCCAGCCCTCTGGCTAGAAGTCTGAGGTAGCCAGAAGGATCCCATGCACAATATGGGGAGTGGGTTAACTTTTCATGTCCTTGCTTCCAAAGACTGTTGGTATGCAAACTTTAATAACAATTGTTAATTAAAAGATTTGGCCAATAACATTTCTTTCTTTTACTTAAGGAAATGTATTAAACTTTAGTATATCACATTTTTCTGATGTATCCAAACACTTTGTATTCTAGGTGGAACAAAACAAGTATCTGCATTCCAATCCAACCCTTTCGCTTGATTTCAAACCAGACCATCCCATAAAAATATTAAACACAACAATTCTTGCCACGAGACAAACACCACAAGACAGAACATATAACACAAAACATAATTTTTTTACTGTGCCAATAAATGCATGGTACGTTGAATGCTGTTCAGCTGGCATCAGTTTTCTCTGATTATCTGAAAGACAAAAACAGAGGTCTACCCCTTCTGGGCAGTCAATCATCGCTTAAAATATACAAATACCCTTGTTGATTTCAGGCAAAACATGGGAATTACCCCATATTTTCTTGTATGTGTTTCATAGGCAGCCCAGGTTTCAGTGGCTTTTACCTTATGAGTTAGATAATTTGCATTAATACAGATGCTTTCTGGCTTGTTTTTTACTTTTAACTGCTGCTTTTAAACATTGAAAGAAAACATCACCACTTATAGTGCCCTTAGAGCCTAATAAAATTTTAATTATATAGCACCGTATACATTTTTCAGCTAATTCAACAAAATTGTTTATAGCCAAATGATTACAATTTAATAATTTTTTTGCCTGAATTTATTTACAAACATTTTAAAGACACCAAGAACTTTTCTCTTTAGCATTTTTGCAAAGTTCAACTGCTGTTCCCTTCAGCAACTACAGAGTTAACTTTTCACTTTCCCTTAAATCACTTGCTTTTCCCTTAAATTACTTGCTTGTCTTCCAACAGCCACTTACCAATTTAAATCACCATTCCAAATATCCTCCTGAGTATTTGACATCCCCATGCTTATACTTACTTACTCCTTCCTTCCACTACACCCTCAAAAGTTTCCAACCTGTTTTCCAATCTCTCTGTCCGTTGCCTGCCAGCCTGGGCCCAATCCTGCTTTTCACGCTGAAGCGTCCGTTCCATGGGCACCGGCTTGTTCCACTACCAGTTTAGCTAGGAGGGTGGGCTTCTCAACTAGCCCCCACCCTTCCGGTCTTTCCCCTAAAATATTTTTACTCAGAAGACTACCCGAGTCCTCCCTCATGAGACTTGCCACCTGGGCAAAACACACAGCCCACTGGCGTTTAACTATTTAATTTCCTCTTGTAGCAAACACACTGCTGTTACGGCATATGCTGAGCACGAATGGTCAAATTTTAACAAGTCCCTGAAGGACTGGTACTTGCTTAGCCAGGGCTTCCTTTTCTAACTGGAAGTCCTGTCTCAAGGCCTGCAACTTGCCCTGGCGCAGGTTTGAGTTGCTGCCTGGTTCATGATCTATGCTCTTAATTGCTCAATTCTAGTTATCAAGTACACATCTCTTCCCTTTTCTCCAACTACTCTATTGCCCAGTCCTGCTACGACTGGGGATAGATCCACCTGCCACCCTTCCCGGTCAACCAGGGTGGAGAGAGGAATGCTAAACCCTTCTCCTGTTCTCAGACTTACTGCGGCTGAGAGTGGGCACACCTTTAATCATGCAATCCTCAACATAACACCAACAGTACCAAACAAAACAAACATAAAATAACAAGGGTAAAACAAATAGATGGTGTAAATTCTGCAGGGCTCCCCCATTCTTAATTGCTCACCAAACTGTGACAAATTTTTGTTACCAGTCTATCCCTCATGTCAGGTGATCAGGCTGACACTGCAGGATGTTGGGGGAGGGTAGAGAAAACACACCATATAACCAAATTTTAAAGCTTCATTAAAATAATAAAACAACAATGGAGAGTGTTGGGAACGCTCCCACATCACTCAGGAAAAATATGAATGCCCCAAGCCTTAAGCCACTTTAATATTCACACATGTCCAGACTGGCCACGTCTGTATATAACATTCAGAGAAGGGGAATAGGTGGACGGGAGGTATACAGCTTGTCCAGAATTTCCAACATGCTTCCGCTCTTGGGAGGGCTGTTCTTTTACACCCTGGAATCTCCTGCCGTGTCTCTTTCAGAGATTCCAGTCCAGGTCAGCTGCCTGTGGCTTTTCCAGTGTCACCAAGCCACACCAGCTCAGGGGTTGCAAAGACACACTGTTGGATCTCACTGGTTAGTTAAGCTCAGTGATGAGCTGACAAAATTTTAACAACCGGTTCCTTATAAAAAGTTCTGATTTAAGGGGGGCGCGGAGGAGGGGCCAGGGCAGGCGGAGACATACTTGTGGGGCCGGAAGCCCCTGCAGGGCCTGGGGCAAATTGCCCCACTTGCCCCCCCAGCAGCCCTAGAGCTTGCAGCTCCCTCCCCCCTTACCTTGCTGGCAGCTCAAAGCAACTCCGGAGCTCAGCTGAGCTGCCCACGCTGCAGCTGGGGGGAAGCGGGGGAAGGGCTGGGGGAGCCTCAGTCTCCCCAGCTGGGAATCCTGGGAGCCACAGGATGGTCTGGTCCACAGACCATAGTTCTTTGCCCACCCCCTGGCCCTTTAACAACCGGTTCTCCATGGAGGTCTAATTTTAGCAACCGGTTCTTGGGAACCTGTGGGAACCTGCTCCAGCTCACCACTGGTTAAGCTTTACAAATGTAATTTCAGTTCTGTAACTTGTATTGCCTTTGGTTTGCCTCTGTCTCTATTTTTTCCACAGCCAGCTGAGGCTGAAAGCAGTTTTTCTTTGTACTTAGCATAGTCTGCGTTGATTCTTGACCTTGAACGCAGAGCAACTCTCTCTTTATCTCTGGGCCAAGCTGAATTTCAAATTAACCCGTTCCTAGACAAATTGCTCACACTGTGTCAGAGGCTCTTCTTTGGTGATTAAAAGCTCCTCTGAGATGTATGATCTTATCTAGATTGAAGGTACATTTTAATGGGCATTGTTTAGATGGATCTTCACGCGTGTGAAGATTCCAATTCTCTAAATACCTGCAGGTTTTAGGACCATAATGTATGTACGTGTAATATGCTGGGGTACCCTTAGGGGGTGAGGTGAAATGTTTAGACTGTCCCTTACCCATTTTCCACTTACACACACAGGGAGGGTGCCCTGTCCGCGCTAGCGGCTCAGAAACTAAGGATTTCTCCCTACAGGGCACTCACACAGGAGAGACTAATGAGGATGACCACGACTCTCCTACACCTCCCTTCAGCAAAGAGCGTCGGCTAGTCTCTGGGAGACGGCGCCGCTTACTCTGATTGCATCCAGTGAGATGATCAGACTGTCAGTAGCCCACACGGAAAGGAAGGGTGGGGAGGGAAGATGGGTTCACACACTCCTAGACCCAGGTAGCTTCCTCGCCGGACGATGCCAGGCCGAGTCAGCCCACCATGGGTCAGATCTCCTAAAGATCCACTAGATACCGGGCTTGCGTTAGAGTAGTCCTGGTCACGAGCTTTCGCTTCACAGGGTACTCTGGGTGTCTTCCGGTAACAGTCACTCATACTGGTATACACACAAACACACACCCACACACACACCAAGGCCATTATTTCCTATTACCACGATGCATTTTATCTTGCTGCAAAGTCAATAAATTCAGATGGCCTGAGCCCAACAGAGACAGACGTCCCCACGGTCAGTTCTACTCCCAGTGCAGTTCTGGGGCATATGATGGGGGATTTTTACAAGAGCTCTCCATACAAACAGCTTCAGAAGCTACCCGTTTGCTGACAAAACAGGAGTAATTGAAGGATCATGTTGTAATTAAGTGATCCTTCTGGTGGCCACCTTTCCTGGCTCTTTAACTGATACTGAGGCCAGTCTACTGTACAGAACCTTTTCAGTTTACTCTTAGTCATTGGATCCAAACCAAACACCTTCCAGTGCGCTAGAATGCATTCTAGGGGCATACACCTTGCCCTACCGGCCGTACCCTGTCCTTGCCCCATACCATGGGCTTGCCCTTGACCCACTATAGGACGCTCTCTCGTCTAGTGGGAATTACAACGACTGGGCGTCCCCAGCTTCAGGCAAAAGTCCACACCACTGGACTGTTCCTACCTGATCCACGGGACCGGTTCCTCACCGTCGCCCGCAGCTGCTTCTCCACTATCTGAGCGCGTTGCACCGTTGTGCCCTCCAAGGTCAGCCTGACGCGTCTCTGCCGAGGCCCCCGGTAAAGGCACCGGTGTGCGCTGGGTGTCGGCTGTGACCATCGTCCACCGGCCATTGGAGGAGTCCGGGCAAAGCACAATTTTGCCTCAAGCCCACCCAGGGACGCCAAAACTGTTGCCGGCTCAAAGGGCCCGAGGAGGGGCAACAGCAGGGTTCGTTGCCCGGTGTGCGTCGCACTAATTAACACACCAGGGTGGAGAAGCAAACCAAGTTTATTTGAGCTCAAATAAGGTGCCAGGGAGAAATAGCAATCTCAAATCCTGCACGCCCGCACATCCGTCCCAGCATTTATACCCCCCTTGTTTTTCCCCCTTCCTCCCTCCACCTTGCAACAGTTACACTTAACACTATAATGTAGCTTGTTAGAACTGTTCCCATTCACATGTTTATCTATGGCCTTCACAGCACAGACACATGCAGACTTTCCTCCCCTTTCTCCCCCGTCTTACTGCCGCTTTTTGCTGTTTCAAGCTATACTGCAGCTGCAAGCTAAGAAAGCTGACAGTTACACATTTTGCTTGCTGTTTATTAGCATCTTAGGCTGGTTAAAGTTCACAGCATGGAAGAACTTTGGTTCACTTAGGCCTAGGGACACCAACACACCTGCAGCTGCTGGGTTTGAGGATACAGCCCTGGCTGGCGGTGCCTCAGTTTCCCCACCCTGGGACGGAGGCACCAGCCCAGCCCTGTCGAGCCCTACCCTCGGCACTTCGTGGCCCCCCCTCGGGAGGTCCTGCAATACTCGCTGGCTCTAGCTCTGGATCCGGGTAAGGACCAGGGTGCTCCGAGTGCCATCCGGCCAGTTCTCCAAGTCATTCCCCATTAGCACCTCGGTAGGCAGGTGATCATGCACCCGACCTCTTTGGGTCCCTCCTTAGCCCCCCATTTTAGGTGTATCCTCGCTACAGGCACCTTGACGGGGGCCCCGAACACTCCCCTCAAGGTCTTGTAGGCATCGGGCACTAGCTGGTCTGGGTCCACCCCCTCGGACCGTGCCAGCATCACCTCCGCGCCCGTGTCCCAGAACCCCTGGACGCTCCTTCCCCCCACCTCAATGGGGATGATGTGGCGATTGTCTCCTGGGGCCTGTCCCACGCTCACCCGGCGGATGGAGTACGGCCGCTCTGGACCTGGGGCCCTGCCTTCCCCTGCTGGCCTGGCCTGGAGGTCCCTTCCCCCTGGCACAGCCCTCTCGACTGCAGCCCCTTGGCCCGGCAGTGCCCCCTCTCGGCGGGCTTCCACCCAGTTAACACCCCGCGGGCTCTGCTTGGCTGCCATCTCCATCTTCAGGGACCGGGCCACCTTGTGCCCCTTTTGGCCACAGCAATTACATTTCAGGTCCCTCAAGTCCCATGCGGGGGGTCGTGTTTTCGCTGTTCTACACGGTCCTCTCGTTCTCTCTCTCTGCCCACCAGCCTCCGCTCCTCCAGCGCCAGCTCCTTCACTTTCAGCTCCAGCTCTGGTTTCTGCAGCTCCTCGAGGGAGGAACCTGACTGGGGTCTCCCTGTGCTGACTGGGGAGTCGGGTCTGACACCCTCCCAGTCGCTACGCAGACTGCCCCACGGCTACTCCCCGGCTCACCGGGCACCCCGGGACCCCCCCTGGGGTCTGGAGTCTGTTCCTCACACTGGTCAGTCTCTACAAGCTGAGCAATCAGCTGCTCCTTAGGGAGCCTCCCCACGCTCAGCCCCCTCTCCCTGCACAGACCTGCCAGGTCGCTCTTACCCAGAGCCGGTTCTAGGCCATTTCCAGGCTGGTTCCTTCAATTCCCTCGTTCTATCGCTGGCAGCCACTCACTGCAAAGCGCCTGCGCCCGCAGCCACACGTCTACAGGGTGCATCCGCCAACCATCCTCTGCTGCCACGTTGTCACGGATTCACAGATCGTGCCCACTCGTGGCCCCATGCGGTCTGTGGGGGGGCCCCTTTCAGTGCGACAGCCCTTCTCGGGGGTCCACTCTCTCTCGGAGTCAGACCCCTCCTCCTCCTGGAGCCGCACCTCTCTGAGCCTTAGCACGTCTGTCTCTGCCGTGGGCCCCCTCAGGGACTCCACGTGCTCTGGACCCCCGGGCTTCCTCACTCCGAAAGGGGTTGATGCAACCCTGCTCTCTAGCCCGGAGTGACTCTCAGCCAGCATAAAAGAGAAGGGTTTATTGAGAGTTGAACACAGCACAGGAAACTCTCACGGCCTCAGGCCTGGCCTCCCTCAGCCCAGCACATCCCAGTCCCCCTGCAGCCAGGGGGGCTCTGCCTGCTCCCCCTCTCCAGCCCAGAGCCCCCCTGCTTCCCAGTTGGGCCTTCGATATCCCTGGCCCCAAGCCCCGCCTCTGTCCATTGTCTTCTCTCCAGGTAAACAGGGTCATAAACAGGAAGGCCTGGGTCTCCTCTCAGCCCTCCTCTGGCTGGAACCGGCTGGTCAGGTCACCGGGGTCCTCTCTCCGCAGCCCATTGTCCTCCCACTGGCCAGAACCGGCTGTGTCTCCTGAGCTGGGTCTCTGGGTCACCAGTCGCTGGGGTCTCCATCCTCCAGGCTGTCAGCCGGGGTCCAGAGTCCCTCGTGGTCCTCTGTAACAACAAACTCCCTCTCACCTCGTTAAACCAGTAACACCCGGGGACACCAAGCCCCACCCCCTGTGCATGCAAACCACTGGAAAACACAGAAAACCCCCCATTTCATCACACCAGCAGATTACATTTTTCACCCTTTCTAAGAACACTGTGGTTTACAAGAAATCAGGGGAAGTTATTGGTGAGCTACGGAAACTGAAACTTTGCTGTATTGTTAGAATACAGCTATTCAGGCCTGCTGGTGAAGGGCTAGACTTTCAGAGCTATATAAACTGGGGTCAAACAGAAAGTGGGGGGAAGGGAAGTTTGCTGGGGGAGGGGAATGGGAACAAGGACTAGGGAATGGGGAACAGGGACTCAGGTAAGGTTCTGCGGCGTCAGAGTTGGGCAGGGGGACGCAGGGTAAACACTCTGCGGCGTCAGAGCTGGGAAGGGCCACGGGGATCCGCATGCTGCTCTCGCCCACAGGCACCACCCCCTCCCCTGCTCCCATTGGCCATGGTACCCAGCCAATGGGAGTACGGAGCTGGCACTCAGGGCAGGGGCTGTGCATGGAGCCCAGTGGCCCCCTCCCCTAGGAGCTGGACCTGGCAGCTGCTTCCGGGGCCCAGCCCTGAGCCAGGTCAGGTCAGGTAGGCTGGGGTTGGTCTTTTCCTTAGAGCGTCCTTCTGGACAACTGCCAGGACCTCATTGTGGGTGGGATCAGACACTTCCAGATACACCCCATTTGGGGTACAGCAGACTGTACAATTTAATTTACAAAGCAAATTTTTTTTCCCCCCAAAGATCATCAATTAAACAAGAACTGAGGAGGAAAACATAATAGTTAGTCAGAGGACCAACAGAAACGGTCAGAGGTAAAGAGACGGGGTGGGACACAAGAACGTTGCCCACCCCTACCGCTTGTGGAGCGGCCAGGGCTGTAGGGACATTCCCTTCAAGAGTTGGTTTAAGTTTGCCCAGGTGGGGTTATAACAGTGCATGACACTGTTTGAGGGATACATATAAGGGCTTTTGATATTTAAGGTGCTTGATATTTTTTACCCTTGGGGCCAGAGGGGGCTGGGCAGCAGCTCCCTGCCTACTTCCTAGGACCATAATTTGGGATATATACATGGCAGGAGTGCCCTTCTCTGGCATGGGAATCTGCTTAGATTCCCCTTTGTCCCCATTATGGATACCAGGCAGACAATTACAACCCAGCTGACAGGCATCCCCAAAGGACTAAATATAAAACACTTAACAGACAGGCTAGCACAGTGGACAAAATATACAACAAAACACACCACATTTACCGTGCGTCCCTTCCACTCCTGTCACCATCAGTCAGGGTGTAACTCTCAATCATTCCAGCACTCACTGGCACAACTACGGGCTTTTAGCTCCAATTACTGGCAGCTAATTTTACGGACCCTCCACTGTCTGCCTATTGCTGATGGAATCCTTGGCCAACCTTATCTCTAGGGCCACTCCGGGTTACTCACTTCCCCGGGGTCTATAGTGGTTTTTATCTCGGGGGGGGTTCCAGCCCTGAACCTATGACAGACACAAAACAACCTTCACAACACAGGAATTAGAAAGGATTTATTTCTTTTAATTGAGTGGTACCATTTTTCTGTTTCTTTACACAGATTAAAATACACATCAAATTGCCCTTTAGGCATGGCGTTGACAAGGAGTGCACCCCTGAGGTGTACAATCCTGTCAAGGTCGAAGCTTCCTTCCAGAGGAAACTGCAGTTTTAGATCATCTCTGGTATACCAATTCCATTTCTTTAAGTATTTAACAGTCGACTGGCCATAATTCAAATACATATACGCAGCAGGCGTGCCTTTAGGTGGGACCGGACTGTCCTTTGACTCCCGGGCCCCCATGCTTACCACAGCTCACTTTCGCTCAAGCCTGTCACACAAGAAATGCTTATTCGGGATACCACGGTTCTACCACCGATGGCCTTTTAAAACCTGCCCTTGGCAGGGAAAAGGGAGTAGGTTCCGAGGCTCGCCGGCACTCTGCCGAACCTACAGGGAGGGTGGGTAAGGGGGGTGGGCTAAACGAAAAAGCCCGTGGTCCCCGCACGTCTTTCTTCAGCCCTGAGCACCAGCCTTCAAGCCAACGGTGCCTCATCAGCTTCCGAGCCGACGGTGCGGTTTTCCCGGGGCGAGAAGGGAAGGGAGCTTGTGGCTCCAGGGGGGCGAGAAGGGACCCTGCGGCCTTTAGCAAAGGCAGTGCTCAAAGGGCGGTCGCAGGGTCATGGGGACGTGGAGAGGGGAAAGGGTTACGGGATGGAGGGGGGCATGCACGCACCTCGACTGGTTAGCCACTCACCAAGGCCTGCCAGTTGGGGAAGCTTCCATAATCTCTCTTCAAGCAAGGTTGTCGGGCTTGCTTTCGAGACACTCCCGGTCACGAGCTTTCGCTTCGCAGGAGGCTTGGGGCGTCTTCCCACAACTGACAATCACACTGGCCACACGGCCTTCACATACATACAGGCACGTTCCTGGCACAGCCGCCAGGGCGAAGCAGGCCCCCTGGTCCCAACCAACCTGGCGGAATGGGACCCCCGAACCCCCAAATGGGCGATCAAGATTCCTCCGGAGAAAAGGAGCGCGGTCCGAGGCTTGGGGCGGCCGGCACAACTACGTTCAGCTCAACGGGTCCAGACCGAAACTGGACCTACCTGAAACCTGAATGGGTCTAAACGAAAAAGACCCCTGACCCAAACCCTGGATACTCAAAGAGCCCGCTACCATGCCGGGATTCACGCAGCACTCAGTACACCAGAAACCGGAACCAAGGGGTGCGCTACGAGCTTTCACGCACAACCCCAAAGGGCGTCAAGCAGGTCTGATTTTAACAAAAGTTCAGATCCAGCTCGTGACTTACCCCAAGCCGGAGCCTACGGACCAGTCCTCTCCCAGACCCCTCTAGAGATTTCAAGAGGTCTCTTACCTCTCAGATGGGCCCGGGGTTTGGAAGGGAACTGCCCGCGGTCCTCCGATCCAGGGAAGTCATCTGTGGATCCCGGACGAGCCCCCAAATTGTTGTGGAAAATTAGCCACATGGTTGATTTTTTTTTATCAGACAGCCTGAGGCTCCTTTATTTTCAGACAAGCATGCATGCAGGGAGAGTCAGCATGGCCCCTCGCTGCTCTACCCTTTACAAATTTCATCAAGCTTATAAAGGCTAAAACCATCCATGTCTTGCAAATATTGACTTTAGTTTCTGTATGACCTGAACCGATGAGGTCATTGTAAGTATAGCCAAGTCAATATATCTAGAGAAATAATGGTAATGTAGTTGTTCTGCTGCTATGAGTGCTTTCCCTGGTATTTTTTCAATGTTGAAAGAAAATTGCATCAGTTGTAGCTGAAATCTTTGAATCCTAGTGTAGCAAAGCACCTCCTCCATCTCGCTGGACTTAGCACTTCGCCCTCTGGCAGTGGTGGGGTCTGGAGCAAATCAACCCCAATCTCGACAGTGTTTGTCTTCCCCCTCTGTGTTTACTTCTGAATATTTTCAAGGTAGGCCTTGAGGCAGGCCTAAGGAGTTCTCCTCCAGCACACAAAAGAAACAAAGTCACAAACACAAAACAAAGGGGGAGACCTTTTCCTGACCCCTCACTGAGGTGTGTATTGTCCTGTTGTTGCCTCTGGGGTGTCAGTCCTTCTGCTCCACAGGGGGCCCATCATGCTGGCTGTGGAGAGTTGGCTTCGTTCCCTCCTCCAGGGAGCTGCCCCTCCCTCCCTGAGTAGATCTGGATTAGGGGCAGGAAGAGCTGGTTGGGGGTGTGACAGTTCCCTCCGGGCTGCCACCTGGAACTGGGGTACCACTGAGCCCCCATAACCCACCAGCCTGGGCTTCCTTTACACTGTACTGCTGTGACCAGCCTGCCAAGTCCTCTCCCAGACTCCAGCACACAAACAGTTAGGGACACACCCAGCTGCAGAACACACAGATGCTGTGATCAGTTCTGCCTGGGGAGGCTACAGCTAAGGAACTGCCCAGCTACTCAAGTGCACACTCCCCTCTGGAGTGTAAAGCCAAAACTGTACTGTTTTGCACATCACAGAGATCTGTACAGCATAAGCTCATGAAATTCACCCCCTCCTCAATGTGGAGCTTTCTGCCCAAATTATGACACCCACACCCTGGTTTTAGACAAAGCAAAAATAAGTTTATTAACTAGAAAAGATAGATTAAGTGATTATAAGGCTTAGCAAACAGATCAAAGCAGATTACCTAGCAAACAAATAAAACACACAAACTAAGCTTAATATAATAAAGAGATTGAATATGAGTAGAAAATTCTCCCCCTAAATGATGATCCAAGCAGGCTGCAGAGATTCTTAAGGAGCCAGCTGCACTTGCTTACAGTTTAAAAACCCCAGGTGTTCCTTTTACAGGTTAAACATCCCTTTTAGCCTGGGTCCAGCACTTCTCCCCAGTCCAGTCTTTGTTCCTCAGGAGTTTCCAGGAGTCTCTTTGGGTGGGGAGCCAGTGAAAAATCACGATGATGTCACTCCCTGGCCTTAAATAGCTTTTGTATATGGCATGAACTCTTTGTCTCAAAGCTTAGTTCCTACGCCAATCAGTGGAAAACCACTGGTATCCCAAGATGGAGTCCAGTACCAGCAGGAGTGGCGCCAGGGTTTCTGGCGCCCTAGGCAGAATTCAGGGGACTCTCCGCCAAAATGCCACAAGCGACAGCGGCAGTCATTGAGCTGCTCAATTGCCTGCCGCTGTTTTCTGCGGCACGTCGGCAGAAGGTCCTTCTTCGGCGGCGCAACTGAAGCGGAACCAGAAGTTCTCGTGGGCCCCGTGGGGAGCGCACAAAATGCCCCCCCCCAAATTCTGGCACCCTAGGCGACCGCCTAGGGTCGCCTAATGGAAGCGCCAGCCCTGAGTACCAGGTGATCTGGTTACATGTCCCTGTAGTGCCACAGCAGCCATGAGTCAGAGGCTGTTTGTAGCATCCTCAGGAAGGACCCCACGGTGAGAGAAACTTCTCTAAGGCCTGTTGTTTTCTCTATTGGCCCTTCCCAGCCAGCCATGTAGACTGAGTGCATTCTGCCTAGTGGGGGTTCTCCAGGTGTAAACACATTTGCAATATAGATATATAGTCAATATTCCTAACTTCGGATACAAAAATGGTACCTGCATACACATGGGATAATCATATTCAGTAAATCATAACCTTTCCAACGCTATCTTACCTGACCAATCTTGCATAAACTACATAATAGTTATGCCATAATAATATCTCTATGAAGAATGGAGAGTCACAGGGGTCTCTCTGCAGAGCTCATCAGGGGGTGGAGTGAGGTGTAGAGGAGAGGGACCGTCAGACATTCACTCAGAGCCTGGAGTGCAGCCTTGCTGTGACCATGCTCAGACACTAAGGCACAGCCGCCCCTGTCGTTCCGAGATGAGTGAGCAGGATCCCACATCTTCTCCGAGGGCCAGCATTGGCTAGGGGGCAGGGTGAGAACGGAAGTGTTTGCAGCACTATGCAAAGGTTTCTGGTTTCCTGTGTTATCGGTACATCTCGCTGCCTTGCAGGTACTTGCAGAGCCGCTGCTGGGAAAGCAGCTAAAAATAAAACCAACCGTTTCTGGGGCTGTGAACCCTTGACACGTTCAAAGCGACCATGTTATGAGGCCAAACACAAGGGGGGCTGAGTGTGAGTTACTATGAGGGGTGAGGCACGTACACATCGGGGGGGGGGGGCGGGGATCTGCCTTTTGGTAAAGGTGTGTTTAGTGGATTTTTAGTGTTCATAAATGCAAGGCTAAGAGACCACTGCACTGTACTCCCACAGCTCCGCTGGGGTCCCTCGATCCTGACCCACAGCCCCCCTGAACTTCCAGCCCTGGTCTCCCCAAGCCCAGCTCTGACGCGGCCCCTCAGCCTGCTCTGGCAGCCCACCCTGTCCTTCCAGTCCTGTGACCCCCAGCCAGCTCTGCTGATTCCCCTCCAGCCCCAGAGTATCCCCCACAGTCCAGCCCTGGCCTAGCCCGGCTTTGCTGCTACACGCTCGGCCTGAGCGACACCACTGCAGCTTGGGGCGTCTCTTGGGAAAGGCAAGCCGTGCCCGCTGCCCTGCCCCGGCCTGGGAACTGGGCTTGGCATACAAACTCCCACTAGGGCCTGGGAGAGACACTGCCAAACTCCGGGTCCCTCGTGACTCCTCCGTTTGCCCCAGGATGGATCCTGCCAGGGAAGGCAGGGAGGCTCCTGGGTGCAGAAGAGCTACCAGGCTGAGTGCACGCATTCGCAGTCCTGCTCGCCCAGTGCACACCCCTTTGCTGGCTCCCTACACACTGCCACAAATGCTGACGGGGGCTGGGCCTCGCTCACAGATCCCTCAGGCTCGGGGCCCAGGTGAGGGAGGGTATTCCACGGCCACTCCCCACAAGCTGGGCACTGCTCTAGGCAGGCCTGGAGCCACACGGCCTGGGTCCTAGGGGAGGGAAAGGAAGAGCTCTGCACGGCAAGGGCCTCCTCCCCGGAGGTGGTAATGCCAGGACAGTGGTGTGACGGCTTTGGCGTGAAGCTGTGACGGTGCTGCCCGTGGGAGCCCGCTGAGGTCACTCAATCAGGGTGAACTGCAAACCAAACGGGGCAGACAAACCCCAAACGCTGGTGGTTATTCCAATACTTAGATTTACCAACCAGCACAAAACAGCTTCTGTAGCACCTCACTGGCTACTCAGAGTCCAAACCACGCAGTTCCCTTAAAGTGCCCAGCCTCAGGCCTCTGTCCAGACACACCTGTCAGATATGATGATGATTCCTGAAAATCTTATCTCATCATATAAAAGAAAAGGTTCTTCCAATTCCAAAGGATCAGCCACATACCCGGGTCCAATTATAACTTAGATTTTAACCCAAAATACACGCTATAGCCAATTCTTATTAACTAAGCTAAAATTTATTAAAAAAGAAAAGAGCGAGAGTGTTGGTTAAAGGATCAATATACAGACAGACTTGAATTCAATTCTTGAGGTTCAGGTACATAGCAGAGATGAGCTTGTAGTTGCCAAAAGTCCTTTTAGAAATAGTCCATAGGTTACAGTCCAATTTCCATATTCAGGGTGGCTCCAGTCAGTGACTGGGGATCTCAATCCTTATGGCTTAAGGTTTCTCCCTCTTGAAACCCAAAGCAGATCTGAGACGAAGCAGGATCGTGTCACAGGCTTCTTATACATTTCCGGCAGCCTTTTGGCCTGAGAAAACAATAGGCTTAACTCCTTCTCCCAAACATCCTGGCAATTAGCACAGGGTAATTTATCCATTAAACAGTTCAGATACAGGTTACCACAACCTTCAAAGAGACACCTAGACAATAACACTATTTCACTCAAGTATCATCATAAATGTTAATATTCCTTTTTTGATCTTTGAATTAAAGCTATAGCCATAGACAAGACTTGATGCTTACATCACAAGACCTGAGCAAACACCTCCCCTTCTACCTCTAACAATGCTGACTTGCATTTTCAAAGCTCTGTTCATTTACAGATCTTCCTAACCAGTCCTTAAGGTTCACCCATGGGTCAGGTCAGTCGGTGAGGTGAGTTAACTAACTCTTTCTGGCCCTGTCACCTTTCAATGAGATATTAAATTATACTCATAACGTCACAAGCGGTACTGCCCTGTGCATCTGCTGTAGGTAGGGGTCCTGAACTGAGCCCGAACCGTGGTCCCTGATCCACTCAGCAGCCAGCTCTTGAGCTGTGCCTGGCACGACAGCAAAGGGTCCTGGGCAGGGGAAGGGACGATCCTAGGGGCTGGAGAAAAGCCTCTGCTCAGGCACTGGGAATGCGCTCTCTCTAGCCCAGTCACCTGTCCTGGCCCTGCTCCCAGTGAGACAGGCTGGAGAGCCTGGGACGGCTGCAGACACGCTGGGAGGCACATGCTGGGCACACCCTGGGGATTGAGGGAATGGGTGGCAGGAGACAGGCTGGAGCAGTGGGGGCCAGGCTGGGGGGGTTGAGGTTAGAGGTGCACACCCAGGATGCTGCCCAGCCGAGCTGCCCTGTAATGGTTCCTGAGTCCATTACTCTAGTGCAGTTCCCACCGGCTGGCTGTGCTGTGGAGTTCTGGCCTTTGAGCGCCACGGCCCTTATACCCCTGGGAGCTGGGGCAGGTTAGTCCCATTTTACAGGTGTGGGAAAGTGAGGCATAGCAAGGGGAAGGTGCTTGGCCAAAGCGACACAGGAGGGGGAGGAGGAGAGAATGGACACATGACAGATGTGAGTCCTGTGGCTCACGGGATGGGGGGTGCTCAGACAGGTCGGTGGTGAGGGCAGGATAACAATGGAAAGTCCTGGCTCCCAGCCCCGCGCTCAGCCCACTGTAAGTTGCCAGTCCTGGGGATTCACAGGCTGGGTAAAATGAGCGGGTGGCCACAGCCTGGCTGGGAGAGGGGACCCTGGCAGCAGTCTCAGTGGCGTTGGACGGAGCAGGCCGTGGAGACGGAGCGCCCCCCTCCCCCCTCGGGAGGGTCTCTCTGGGGCACAGGTGGGCACGCTATGCAGGTGCAGTGTGCGGTGGAGGGAGCTTGGCCCTGCTGCCCTCTCTGTGGATTTGGGCTCCATGGCTGGCGCCCCCCCTTGCCTCCACCCCTTCATGTTGCTGAATACATTTGTCTCCAGCCTTCTGACCGGAGATGCAAAGTGCTAAGCCCCCCTGGGCGCTGGGGCACAGAGGCTGGGATCAGAGTAGCTCCCCCCAGCATGCACACTCCCCCTCCTGGCTCCTGGCCAACAGGAAATCAAAAGCCCTGGGAATGGGCTACCCCCTCGCCATAGTCCTGACCCCCTGGGTCTCTTGCAGCCCTGCTGGGCATCTCTGCTCCTGCACTCGCTGCAGGAGAGACACAGCCATCTAGGGCCCAGAGGGACTGGCTCCCAGCAGTGCAGGGATCCTGCCAGGAAGAGAGGAGCCGCTTCCGGGGAGCTGCAGGAAGAGCAGCCCCCGAGGTGTGATGGGGAGGGTGTGGGACGCAGGGCAGCAGTTACACACACTGGCAGCGTCCCAGAAGGGAGAGAAGTTGGCAGGCGATCCAAACCGCAGCAGAATGAATCCCAGCCGTCCAGCGTACACTCCCCGCGCAGCCGGCGGGAAGAGCTTGCTGGAAGATGCTATCACAGCCAGAACACAGAGAATGCTCTGATGGGGTTTGGTTAATAAAACAAGCCCTGGCCAGTCCTGTGGTTAGCTCTGAGCAGCTGCCCCATAGCCCTTGGGGCTCCACCCCGTGGAGAATCCTGCCTTTTTCTCTGTCAAGCGGGAGACACACCAAGAACATGGGTGCAGAGCCCAGCACAGAGCATGGCTGGAGGCAGTGCCCAGAGCTCTGGGCCTAACGCCGAGGGAGACGGGTCTCATGCTGCCCCTTTGACTGGCACAGGAAAGGCACCACTGGCCTCTGACTAGCCATATCCAGCTAACCAGGGGTTGAGAGACCATCACCAAGATGCTAAAAGAGGTATTAGGCGTAATCCAGGGAATTCCTACCGGGCGAACTGGGTTGAAACAATAATTGAAAACAGAATCACCAAGTGCCTGGAAGGTCCAGCTCTGAGGGGGTCTAACCAGCATGGATTCTGCCAAGGAAAGGTGAGAGTCTAACAGATTATTTGTTGCTGCCTAGGCCAGTGCCCTTTGTTCCTGTGAGGCTGGGCTGGGTTTGTCACAGACAAGCCCTGATGAGGTATGAACTGCACCTCTGCTTCTGGAGAGTTTTTGCCGGGGCTTGCTTTAAGCCATAGGGATACATTTTCAGCCTCATAACTATATACATGAAATTACAAACTAACACAACAATGCTCAGTGCATCATGAGCCTTCCGAAGTCACCCGACATGACAAACTTTGCATTGGATACCACACAATCATTTTACAAGGATGATCATGGGGGTGTGGGGTGTTCCCTCGAGGTACAGAGCATCACAAGGAGGAATGGGAACAAGGAATAGGGAATGGGGAACAGGGACACAGATAAGGCTCTGCGGCGTCAGAGCCAGGAAGTCGGACGCGGGGTAAACGCTTCGCGGCTTCGGATCCGGGAAGGGCCACGGGGATCTGTGCACTGTTCTCACCCGCAGACACCACCCCACAGCTCCCATTGGCCATGGTACCCAGCCAATGGGAGTATGGAGCTGGTGCTCAGGGCAGGGGCAGCATGCGGAGCCCCGTGATCCCTTGCCTAGGAGCTGGACCTAGTGGCTGCTTCCGGGGCCCAGCCCTGTGCCAGGTCAGGTAGGGAGTAGCCTGCCTTACACCCACGGCACTGCCGACCAGACTTTTAACGGCCCGGTTGGTGGTGCTGACCAGAGCCACCAGGGTCCCTTTTCCACCGGGCGTTCCGGTCAAAAACTGGGCACCTGGCAACCCTACCTGCCATTCAAGCAGGCAGCAAACCCCACTTTCCTGCAGCTCACAGATTCAAGGACAGAAAACTGCAGAGCTGGTTATTCCTGGAGCAGGAGAAGGCACAAGGCTCCCAAGAAATGCTCATCTCTAGGACAGGACACCTGCACTAGTGACTCACGGGAGAGCCCCACCGTCCTTCAGCAGCCTCCTACTCACTGTCCTGGGCACAAGCGATGGAGTAAAGCCACCCTCCCTTCTGCATGGGGGGAGGAAAGGGGCAGTTATTTGGAACTCCCCTCCCCAGGCAGCTCTCCCAGGAAGTGGGATTGAGGCCTAGTTTCCTTAGCTGTCAGCATGGGTGGGGTGGGGTGGGGTGCGGGGCGGGGGCACACGCACACACACACACACCCTGCAGAAGTCAAATACAGATATAGACCCTGTTTTTCCACAGACACTTACCCCAGCATATCAGGGAGGACGCGCTCAGGCCCACTCCTTGTGATCGCCCCTCCCTCCCAGCTTTGCCTTAGCATCACTAAGGCTGGTACAAAGACCTTCTAAATGCACTGAGCAGAATAATGGATAATTCATCTCAGTGATTGGCAGTGGCTTGTGCACCTGGCTGGATGCCAAAAATGCCCCTCAACCTTAGGGCTGCCTGTGTTTCGGCAACACTAGCAATACTTTGCCAAGGTCCTATATTGGACAGTGAACTTGTAAACATCTGCTTGAATACATGGCCGCACTTTGGTTCACAGCCTCTGCTTCAGGCTTCCGGGCACCAGGCCCCGTGATCCCTCTCTTTCCTACACAGTGACCGATCAGATGCTACAGCAGCAACCATCACAGACAAAGCCGTGAAGCGTTTCGGCCGGCCTGGTATCCCAACCGGTGTAGTTTCAGGCAAGAGACCCAGCTTACTTGCACTGAGTTTGTGCAATTTGTCTAGGGGTGGGAAATCAGTCACACCACGTCATCACTGTACCACAACCAGTCCAATGGCAAAGCAGGGTCAGCAGATAAGACTATTAAAGGAGGCAGAACAAAGCAAAGGAAGCCTATGGCAAACCATTCCTGAATGGAGAAACGCCCACAAAAGCCCTCGATAGCAACCCAGTACAACACTGGACATCAAGATGCCTGCATGTCTTGGTGCCTGTAGCCCAAGGGTTCCTAGAGCCGGCAGCAGCGGAAAGAGTAACAGACAAAAAAGGAAGAGAGATGTGCAAAGGACAAAGCCTACTATGACTGACAAGCTGTCCCACATCCTGCCAGGTCTCACTTTGCTAGTATTTACATAGTTGACCTGACACTCCGGTCAGATCTTTGCTTAGCCAACTGTCACGGACTCACAGATCGTGACCACTTGTGGCCCTGTCATAAGTAGTTAGTTAAGGGTTAAGGTCTACCTGTAAAGGATTAACACAGACCTGGTGAAACACCTGACCAAAGGACCAATCAGGGAAGAGAATTTGAAAATCCCAGAGAGCGGGAACTTGGGTCTCTGTGTTCTTTGTTCTGAGTTCTTAGCCGTCTGGACCTACACCAGACCAGACGCTTAACCAAGTCTGCTCATCTTTCTGAACTAATTTCTTCTATTCAAGCTAGTGAGTATTGGAAGAACTGGGTAATTGCATATAAGAATCCTGTGTCTGCAATTCTGTGTGTTTGCATTGATTATTCGTAATTTTGCCTGTATTGTTTGTACTGAGGAAAAGGGAGAAATTTCTCCAGGGATTAATAAGATTAGATTGGATTCATAGAGATTGTGTATTTTTTTTTCTCTTCTTTCTTTTATTCTTTTAATAAACTCTTTTAAGTTCAGGACTTGGTTAAGTTCCTTACCTGTGGATTCAGGGGAAGGAAGCTAGGCGCCACTCTGTGGAGACAAGGATTGTCTCCAAGCAGAGAGAGAGCAGGAGAGGGAGGGGGAAGTGGGCTGCTTCCCTGTGTGTAGAGATTCAAGGGGTTTGAATCTGGGTTCCCCAGGGGAAGCTTGGGGGACAGGCAGTGCGTCAGACACGTTAACCTGACTGGTGGCAGCGAGAAGGAATCCTACCCTAAGGGTTAGGGTGGGGGGAGAATACCTGCGGGTCCCCATCTTTGAACCCACAAGCTCAAAGTGGGGGTGAGATCCCATGACATGGTGGCAGCGGAGTTTCGAACCCATTGTTAGAAGGAGTTTCTTCAGCTGGGCTACGCTGAAGGAAGCTATTCTCTTCTTCTAGAGCAGGAAAGCAACCTGAGAGAAGAGGTAGTTTACTAGTCTTCTGTTTCTAAGTGGTATTGTTAGAAGCAGTTTCAGCAGTTTGGCTGGAGGGAATTAAGTTTCCAGCAGGCTTTGTTGAAAGCAGTTTTCTTTCGGGTGGCATAGAAAAGCACCTTGGAGGAAAAGAAAGTGTGTGCATTCCTTAGGTGGGGGGAAGTGCCCTCACAGGTTGCAAGGAGGTGTGTCCCTCCTTTGTGTGATCAGGATTCCTTGGGTGGGGGGAGTGGTCCTCCGAGCTCATCCCGTCCAACAGGGAAAACAGGTTTGGCGAGGAGAGAAAGCTCCTGAAGCCAGTTTTTTCCTGTGACTTTTGAAATGCAGAAGGCAGGAAGCCACTGATACTTGTGAGAATTTCACTAGACTTTCTCGCAGAGAGACAGAGTTTTTTAGATTTTCCCTATTGCTCAGTACAGAACAATAGAGAGTTGCAACACACAATTTGCTATACACAGAATTAATTACCCTTTCTCTACTCAAGTTATCATAAACAGGGAGGGGGTGTCCAGCACCCCAAGGCACAGATATGACGGAAACAAGTGACCAACTAGAGCTTGCTCGATTGCAAATAAAAATCCTGGAAGCCAAAGAGAGAGAACACCAGATGGCCATGGCGGCCATGGAGGCAAACCAGAAAGCCAGAGAGGCAGACCACATCAGACAAATGGAATTAAGAGAGAAAGATCTGGAAATCCAGAGGCAGGCTCTGGAAGTAGAACAGGCTAAGCAGCATAATCCACCACCCCATCCACCTACTGATCACACTTTTCGGAAAAAATTTCCCGCCTACAAGGCAGGGGATGATGTTGAGGCCTTTTTAGAAAACTTTGAGAGGGCCTGTATTGGATACCATCTTCCTAAAGACCAATACATGATGGAGCTGAGGTCACAGCTCAGCGGACAATTATCCCTTGTGGCAGCTGAAATGCCTAAAGACCAGATGGACGACTTTCCACTGTTCCTAACCAAGGCCAGACTCAGAATGGGCATCACCCCTGATCACGCCCGTCAGCGTTTCAGAGCCCAGAAATGGAAACCATAGATGTCATTTCCAGAGCACGCTGCTTACCTGGAAAGACACTATTTCTCCTGGATATCAGGATCCAAGGTTGAGGAGCTAGACGACCTACACCTCCTGATATTGATGGAGCAGTTCCTAGATGGTGTTCCTGAGAACATTAGACGCTACATCCAAGATGGTAAACCTAAAACTCTCACTGAGGCAGGAGAGATTGGAGCCAGATGGATGGCATCGGTAGACAACACGAAAGCTACTGCCAAAGGGAGCGATTCACACAAGGTACCCACCGAGACTAAACCTTACCATCGAGGGCCAATCAAGCCCACACCTACAACCCAAGCACAGTCACATCCTACCTCTTCTTCTACCTCACCAGTTTCCAGTAAACCAACACCACCCCGTGACCCATCAAGTGGGCGATGTTTTGGATGCAATGAACTGGGGCATATCAGAGCCAAATGCCCAAAGAACCTGAACCGGGTCCAACTCCTTGCACCTGCACACCAAGGAAACCCGGAAGTAGATATCTCTCAAATACCCATATGCTTTAGGGAAACTTTGAGAGTGGACGGAAAGGAAGTTATCGCATGGAGAGACACTGCAGCACATGTGTCAGCTATCCACCGAACCTTCGTGGACCCCAAATTCATCAACCCGAAAACCAAAGTGACAGTTCGCCCCTTCATGTCAAAACCTGTAACATTACCTACAGTGCGTTTACCTGTCCAGTACAAGGGCTGGTCAGGGACGTGGACTTTTGCTGTCTATGACAATTATTCTGTCCCCATGATACTGGGCAACCACTTGGCCCATCACGTTGAGCCGCCAGAAACAGTGGGAGTGGTTACACGCAGCCAAGCCAGACGAGCTGCTGCACCCATACCTGTTCCTGAGCCATCCACCAAGACCCCGTCTGTGTTACCAGAGACCCAGACAAAGGTGGTGGAACCGGATCCCATGCCAACACCTACAGCAGCCATACTACATCCAGTCCCAGAACCGGAACTGGAAGAGCAACCAGCGCCAGCGATTACAACTCCACCGCCAGAGGGCGACAACGGGCCTGAACTGAAAAAACCAGCACACAAGCCTACCCTAGAGGCTCAGCCGGAGCCTGAAATAACACCTCGTGGACCAGCGGAGAGCGGTTCACAGTCAACAGAAACAATCTCATCACCTACATCACTTCCAGAGGAACTGGTGTCTCCCGCCTCAAGGGAACAGTTCCAGACAGAGCAGGAAGCTGATGACAGCCTCAAGAAAGCATGGGCGGCGGCACGCAGCAACCCACCGCCTCTCAGCTCCACTAACCGATCCCGGTTCGTTGTGGACCAAGGACTTTTATACAAGGAAAGTCTTTCTGGTGGACACCAGGAGGGCTGGCATCCTCAAAAACGGTTGCTAGTTCCGACGAAGTACCGGGAAAAGCTCTTAAGCTTAGCCCATGATCATCCCAGTGGCCATGCTGGGGTGAACCGAAGCAAAGACAGGTTGGGAAGGTCCTTCGACTGGGAGGGGATGGGCAAGGACGTTGCCAAGTATGTCCGGTCTTGTGAGGTATGCCAAAAGGTAGGAAAACCTCAAGACCAGGTCAAGGCCCCTCTCCAGCCACTTCCCATAATTGAGGTCCCATTTCAGCGAGTAGCTGTGGATATTATGGGTCCTTTCCCAAAAAAGACCCCCAGAGGAAAGCAGTACATACTGACTTTTGTGGACTTTGCTACCAGATGGCCGGAAGCAGTAGCTCTAGGCAACACCAGGGCTCAAACTGTGTGCCAGGCCTTAGCTGACATTTTTACCAGGGTGGGTTGGCCCTCTGAAATTCTTACAGATTCGGGAACAAATTTCCTATCAGGGACCATGAAAGACCTGTGGGAAACTCATGGGGTGCATCATTTGGTTGCCACCCCGTACCACCACCAAACTAATGGCCTAGTGGAAAGGTTTAATGGAACATTGGGGGCCATGATCCGCAAATTCGTCAATGAACACTCCAATAATTGGGATCTAGTGTTACAACAGTTGCTGTTTGCCTACAGGGCTGTTCCACATCCCAGTTTAGGATTCTCACCATTCGAGCTGGTATATGGCCATGAGGTTAAGGGGCCATTACAGCTGGTAAAGCAGCAATGGGAGGGGTTTACACCTCCTCCAGGGATTAACATTCTGGACTTTGTAAGCAACCTTCAAAACACCCTCCGAGACTCTTGGGCCCTTGCTCGAGAGAACTTAAAAGATGCTCAAGCGGAGCAAAAGGTCTGGTATGATCGACATGCCAAGGAGCGGTCCTTCAAGGTAGGAGACCAGGTCATGGTCTTGAAGGCGCAACAGGCCCATAAGATGGAAGCGTCCTGGGAAGGACCATACATGGTCCAGGAGCGCCTGGGAGCTGTTAACTACCTCATAACATTCCCTGATTCCTCTTTAAAGCCTAAAGTGTTTCATGTTAACTCTCTAAAGCCCTTTTATCCCAGAGAATTACAGGTCTGTCACTTTACAGTTCAGGAAGGAGATGACACCCAGTGGCCTGAAGGTGTCTACTACGAAGGTAAAAGAAATGGTGGTGTGGAAGAGGTGACCCTCACCACAACCCTGCAACGTCTGCAGCGTCAACAGATCAAGGAGCTGTGCACTCACTTCGCGCCCTTGTTCTCAGCCAACCCAGGACGGACTGAGCAAACCTGCCACTCCATTGACACAGGTAATGCTCACCCGATTAAGACCCCACCCTACAGGGTGTCACCTCATGCCAAAGTTGCTATTAAACAGGAGATTGACAACATGTTGGAGATGGGTATCATCCGCCCTTCTACCAGTGCATGGGCATCTCCAGTGGTTCTGGTTCCCAAACCAGATGGGGAAATACGCTTTTGTGTGGACTACCGTAAGCTCAATGCTGTAACTCGTCCAGACAACTATCCAATGCCACGCACTGATGAGCTATTGGAAAAGTTGGGACGTGCCCAGTTCATCTCTACCATTGATTTAACCAAAGGATACTGGCAGGTACCACTAGATGAACCCGCCAGGGAAAAATCTGCCTTCATCACCCATGCAGGGGTGTATGAGTTTACTGTGCTTCCATTCGGACTGCGGAATGCACCTGCCACCTTCCAAAGGCTGGTGGATGGTCTACTAGCAGGATTGGAAGACTGTGCAGTTGCATACCTCGATGATGTGGCCATTTTCTCTGATTCATGGCCTGAACACCTAGAACATTTGAAAATGGTTTTTGAGCGCATCAGGCAGGCAGGACTAACTGTTAAGGCCAAAAAGTGTCAAATAGGCCAAAACAGAGTGACTTACCTAGGACACCAGGTGGGTCAAGGAACCATCAACCCCCTACAGGCCAAGGTGGAGGCTATCCAACAGTGGCCTGTCCCAAGGTCAAAGAAACAGGTCCAATCCTTCTTAGGTTTGGCCAGATATTACAGGCGATTTGTACCACACTACAGCCAAATCGCTGCTCCACTAACTGATCTGACCAGGAAAACCCAGCCAAATGCAGTTAAGTGGACTGATGAGTGTCAGGAAGCCTTTATCCAGCTTAAGGCGATGCTCATGTCTGACCCTGTATTAAGGGCCCCGGACTTTGACAAACCCTTCCTAGTTACCACCGATGCATCTGAACGTGGGGTAGGAGCGGTACTAATGCAGGAAGGACCGGATCACAACTTCCATCCTGTCGTGTTTCTCAGCAAGAAGCTGTCTGAGAGGGAAAGCCACTGGTCCGTCAGTGAAAAAGAGTGTTACGCCATTGTGTATGCCTTGGAAAAGCTACGCCCATACCTTTGGGGACGGCAGTTCCAGCTACAAACCGATCATGCTGCACTAAAGTGGCTTCATACTAACAAGGGAAACAACAAAAAACTTATCAGATGGAGTTTAGCTCTCCAAGACTTTGATTTTGAAATTCAACACATTTCAGGAGCTTCCAACAAAGTTGCTGATGCACTCTCTCGTGACAGTTTCCCAGAATCTAGTGGCTAAAAAGTGTTCTTTACATGTTATATGCTTAGTAGTATATGTAATAGTGCATGTGTTTATTACTCTGTTGGTTTTGCAGTTTAGGAGGAAATCACCGCCAGTGCTCCCACTGTTGGTGATTTGGGGGGCGTGTCATAAGTAGTTAGTTAAGGGTTAAGGTCTACCTGTAAAGGATTAACACAGACCTGGTGAAACACCTGACCAAAGGACCAATCAGGGAAGAGAATTTGAAAATCCCAGAGAGCGGGAACTTGGGTCTCTGTGTTCTTTGTTCTGAGTTCTTAGCCGTCTGGACCTACACCAGACCAGACGCTTAACCAAGTCTGCTCATCTTTCTGAACTAATTTCTTCTATTCAAGCTAGTGAGTATTGGAAGAACTGGGTAATTGCATATAAGAATCCTGTGTCTGCAATTCTGTGTGTTTGCATTGATTATTCGTAATTTTGCCTGTATTGTTTGTACTGAGGAAAAGGGAGAAATTTCTCCAGGGATTAATAAGATTAGACCCTATGAATGTCTATCTTGGATTCATAGAGATTGTGTATTTTTTTTTCTCTTCTTTCTTTTATTCTTTTAATAAACTCTTTTAAGTTCAGGACTTGGTTAAGTTCCTTACCTGTGGATTCAGGGGAAGGAAGCTAGGCGCCACTCTGTGGAGACAAGGATTGTCTCCAAGCAGAGAGAGAGCAGGAGAGGGAGGGGGGAAGTGGGCTGCTTCCCTGTGTGTAGAGATTCAAGGGGTTTGAATCTGGGTTCCCCAGGGGAAGCTTGGGGGACAGGCAGTGCGTCAGACACGTTAACCTGACTGGTGGCAGCGAGAAGGAATCCTACCCTAAGGGTTAGGGTGGGGGGAGAATACCTGCGGGTCCCCATCTTTGAACCCACAAGCTCAAAGTGGGGGTGAGATCCCATGACAGGCCCCATGCAGTCCATGGGGGGTGCCCCTTTCAGTGCGACAGCCCTTCTTGGGGGGGCCACTCTCTCTCAGGGTCAGGCCCCTCCACCTCCTGGAGCCGCACCTCTCTGAGCCTTAGCACGTCTGTCTCTTGCCGTGGGTCCCCTCAGGGAGTCCACGCACTCTGGACCCCACAGGCCTCCTCATCCCCGAAGGGACTGATGTAACCCTGTTCTCTAGACCAGAGCGACTCTCAGCCAGTGTAAAACAGGAGGGTTTATTGAGAGTTGAACCCAGCACAGGAAACTCTCAGGGCCTCAGGCCTGGTCCCCTACTTCGCCACACCAACAGATTACATTTTTCACCCTTTCTAAGACCAATGTGATTTACAAGAAATCAGGGGAAGTTATTGGTAAGCTACGGAAACTGAAACTTTGCTGTATTGTTAGAAAATAGCTATTGAGGCCTGCCTGTGAAGGCCTAGACTTTCAGAGCTTAGGTGTATTTTTATCACTGAGCTAGTTACAGTGGTATAATAATTGTTACAGTATGTTAGGATTGGTTCGTTAAATTTCAGTAAATGATTGGTTAAGGTAAAGCTGAGCATGTTACTGTATAAACTGGGGTCAAACAGAAAGTGGGGGGAAGGGAAGTTGGAATCATGTTTGCTGGAGGGGGAACAGGAACAAGGAATAGGGAAGGGGGACGCGGGGTAAACGCTCTGCGGCGCCGGAGCTGGGAAGGGCCACAGAGATCCACACGCTGCTCTCACCAGCTCCCATTGGCCATGGTACCCAGCCAACGAGAGTACGGAGCCGGTGCTCAGGGCAGGGGCCGTGCATGGAGCCCAGTGGCCCCCTCACCTAGGAGCTGGACCTAGTGGCTGCTTCAGGGGTGCAGCCCTGTGCCAGGTCAGGTAGGGAGTAGCCTGCCTTACACCCACAGCACTGCCGACCAGACTTTTAACGGCCCGGTCGGTGGTGCTGACCAGAGACACCAGGGACCCTTTGCCACCAGGTGTTCCGGCCTAAAACCAGACACCTGGCAACACTACCTGCCATTCAAGCAGGCAGCAAACCCCACTTTCCTGCAGCTCACAGATTCAGGGACAGAAAACTGCAGAGCTGGTTATTCCTGGAGTGGGAGAAGGCTCAAGGCTCTTCCAAGAAATGCTCATCTCTAGCACAGGACACCTGCACTGGTGACTCACGGGAGAGCCCCGGTCCCCTTCAGCAGCCTCCCACCCACTGTCCTGGGCACAAGCAGTTGGCAATAGAATATTTACCGAGCTGCTCAATAGGCTCTCACTATTAGAACACATCAGGAAACACACGTCTATCTGAAATGTTAAGTTACAACCTTTTTTCCATTCAATTTTAAACAGGAATGTCCTGCTAATTATCTGTCCCAGACCCTGCCAGATCTCACTTTGCTTGGTGTTTACATGACTAACCTGACACTCCAGTCAGAACTTTTCTTAGCCAACAGATTACATTTTTCACCCTTTCTAAAGAACACTGACTTACAAGATATCAGGGGAAGTTACTGGTAAGGTACCAAAACTGCAACTGAAACTTTGCTGTATAAATAGCCTTGCAGAGTCACCGGTTTGTGAATGAGGAAAGAGCAGAGCAAGTACAGAGCAGCGCAGAGAGCGGGAAAATGATGGCGATCTAAGGTACAGTGCTGTCTTTTAGGAACATATTGTGGGCACCCTGCAAGATGTGGGTCCCCAGGCAGGATTTAGATGAGAACAATGATCCATCCCCCATTCAGTCTCCTGTCTCTGATAGTGGCCAGTAGATGCTTCAAAGATGTAAGAAATGAACACTTAATTATGGGATAATCTCTAGCGTAAATTTCTTCCTAATCCCCAGCCAGGCAGTTGGAGGTTGGCTCCTGCCTTGACATAGGAGGTTCCTATCCCTTACAAACATTTGTTTTTAAAATCCCTGCTATTGTAATGCTGGCAGTTCTCATCATCCAGGTAAATGCCCAGATCTTTTCTGAGTGCTGCCAAACTCCTGGGGACAGATTTTCAAAGGTATTTAGATGCTTAAAGATGCAGATAGAGGATTGTGGGGGATTTTCAAGAGTGCCGAGGGTTCTGACTGATCTGTCTGTGTGTTTTGTGATCTGTTTTCTACCTACCCTTGTTTTTCCTACTGCACTAATGGTTCTTGGGTGCTGGGGCTTTGGACAACACTTACCACAGAGTTATCCACTTCCCTGTTGGTTTGCTGGTGATGGGTGACCTGAGGGAAATTGGAGAAGAAAACTATTAAAATCACCCCAGTGTGCTGTGTAATAGAGAGCAGTGACCGGGGTTCCACAGCTGACCAGGAGGGCCAGTGGGAAGATCTGAGTTCAGAGATTATCTGGTAGGGCAAAGGGGGACACCTGGGTTCAGGAGCAGGCTGTGGGTCAGGGATGCTAACAGTGGGGAGGGGGCTTGTATCAGAACTAGCTGGCACAGCGGTGGGCAAACTACAGCCCAGGGGCCACATCCAACCCTCCAGACGTTTTAATCTGCCCCTCGAGCTCTCACCAGGGAGCGCGGTCAGGGGCTTGCCCCACTCCACGCGGCTCACAGAAGCAGAGGCATGTCCCCACTCCAGCTCCTACAGCCAGGGTGCTCCGTACACTCACCCTGCCCCAAGCGCTGCCAATGAGAGCTGCGGGGCAGCACCTGCAGACAGGACAGAGTGCAGAGTCTCCTGGCTGGCTGCGTCTCTGCGTAGGAGCTGGAGAGGGGACATGCCGCTGCTTCTGGGAGCTGCTTGAGGTAAGTACCACCCAGAGCTTGCACCCCTGATTCCCCCACACCATGCCCCAGCCTTGATTCCTCTCCCGCTCTTCAAACTCCTCAGTCCCAGCCCAGAGCACCCTCCTGCACCACCCCTTATCCCCAGCCCCAGACCAGAGCCCGTAGCCAGAGCCCTCACCCCTCCCAGCACTCCAACCCCCTGCCCCAGTCCAGAGTCCCCTCCCGCACCCTGAACTCCTCATTTCTGGCCCCATCCCAGAGCCCACATCCCCAGCCTCACCCCCTCTGTAACGATGCTGGTTATGGTGGGACTCAACTGAGAGTGCCAAATCAGGACCAATTGCTCAAACAGGGCAGTCACAGCCCTAGGCTGGGGTTTTTCCACCTCTAAGGCAAATCAAACCAGCCAGACAGAGAGGACTTTGGTCTCACCCCACTGGCTAACCACATGTCACACAAGCAATTCCCTTAATACTCCAGTTTCCCAGTATCACCACCAGTCCCACTCATTATGGGGATGAATAGTTATGAAAACCAATACCCCAGTAAAAGAAAAAAGGTTCTCCTGATCCCAAAGAATCAAGCCCCAGACCCAGGTTAATATATAAATCGGATCTTACCCCCAAATCACGCTGTTGCCAACCCTTTAGAATCTAAAATCTAAAGGTTTATTCATGAAAGGAAAAAGATACAGATGAGAGCAAGAATTGGTTAAATGGAATCAATTACATCCAGTAAAGGCAAAGTTCTTGGTTCAGGCTTGCAGCAGTGATGGAATAACCTGCAGGTTCAAATTAAGTCTCTGGAGTACATCCCCAGCTGCAACGGGTCATCAGTCCTTTGTTCAGAGCTTCAGTTTGTAGCGAAGTCCTTCCAGAGGTAAGAAGCAAGATTGAAGACAAGATGGAGGAGCTGCAGAAGCTGTTTATAGTCTCTTGCCATGTGGTCTCTGCTGTCTTTGTCCCAAAGACAAGCCGTCCAGCACATGGCATGGGAAAACCTCAGAGTTCTGTCCATAGGCAAGTCCCTGCACACCTTGCTGAGTCACAAGGTGGATCTGCCTTCTCTCAATGGGTCAGTTGTAACTGATGGTCCTTACTGGGCCATCAAACAGGCTAGGCAAAGCTGACACCAACTTCTCTGGGGTGGCACCCAGAAACACAGCAAAAGTTTGAAATACAGACAGTGTAGAGCCCATACTTATAACTTTAAATTCAAAGGTAATACATGCATACATCAGAGGGGTAGCCATGTTAGTCTGGCATAATCCTAACCAGCAACCCATAACCTGGTCTTAGACACCCTATTTGACCCCCTTTATACAATATTTGGTGCCACTACAGGACCTTGGTTGCACCAATGATTTATATGGCCCCAGTTCATTTCAATAACGTCACACCCTCCCGCATCCTAACTCCCCAAGTCTCACCCGGGCAACAACACCCACAAGAGGCTACTCTGGGCTGGGCTGAGGGGCACTTGTGGATAGTTGATAGTCACCAAAAACACAGTATCTGTTTTCTGGCTGTGAGCTCTTTGGGGCAGAGACAGTGTCTGTGTACGTGTGAGGTGAGCACTTGGCACATTGTGGGCACCACTGGCAGAGCCGCTAGCGCCCAGAATAACTGGTGGGGCTGCAGGCCGCCATCTCCTCCCTCCCTGCAGCCTGGCCCTATTTTCAAAGTGACGAACTGGGACAATGTGGCTGGGGAGCCGTTCTGAGGGCGATTCAGGGAGGTTGGTGGGAAGTGGCAGTGGAGAGGGAGCTGTCACCCCTGCTCATCCACCAGGGCCGCCCAGAGGATTCAGGGGGCCTGGGGCAAAGCAATTTCGGGGGCCCCTTCCATAAAAAAAATTGCAATACTATAGAATTCTATATTCTCCTGGGGGCCCCTGTGGGGCTTGGGGCAAATTGCCCCACTTGCTCCCCCACCACGGGCGGCCCTGGGAAAAATAAACCTTCTGCATCTTGGCACAAACCCAGTTTTGAGAAAACTTCTTCACACGGTATCACTGGTTCTCAGCATCAGCTAGTGCTAAAAGGCACTAAAGCTCATTAAAAGGGTTGGACAAATATTTTCCGTCAAAACTTTTTCTGGATCGAAAACTAGGGGGTTTTAAAAAGCAGAAAAAAAAATCACGGACAATGTCTGCTTTCCTTCAAAATTTGTTGTGGGTTTTTTAATTGAAAAGCTGAAATTAGTCTGCCAAAATCTGAATATGGTTTGGCGTTTCAGAAGTGTGTGGCCAAATATTTGCTGCTTGCTGTGTTTGATTGTTTAAAGAAACAATAAAAAAAATCTGCTTAAAAAAAATCCAAAACTTTTGAACCTCCTCAGCTTGTGACCAAATGCCTAAGCCCATTCGGTCAGAGACTTTTCCAGGTTTCTGATACTCTGCTGGCTTCCTTGACTCAGATCTGTCTCCATAACTTTGGGTTCATTCAGGTTAGAACATAAGAACAGCCATACTGGGTCAGACCAAAGGTCCATCCAGCCCAGTATCTGTCTACCGACAATGGCCAATGCCAAGTGCCCCAGAGGGAGTAAACCTAACAGGCAATGATCAAGTGATCTCTCTCCTGCCATCCATCTCCACCCTCTGACAAACAGAGGCTAGGGACACCATTCCTTACCCATGCTGGCTAACAGCCATTAATGGACTTAACCTCCATGAATTTAGCTGTTTCCTAGAGACTGGCTCCATGAGGTCCCTCACAAACTGGAGATGGTTACTGTGGGTTTGTCTTTAGTATAGCTTATGTAAATACTCCACGAACTGAGCATTTGAGCTTGTTCCAGAATCTGGGATGCGCCTATGTTGTGAAAACTGACATGCTCAAAATAGCACATGCATGTGAATGGACACAGGGTGCTAAAATTAAATTACCCTAGGGGTTCTCAAACTGGGGGTCAGGACCCCTCAGGGGGTCACGAGGTTATTACTGGGGGTTGTGAGCTGTCAGCCTCCACCTCAAACCCCGCTTTGCCTCCAGCATTTATAATAGTGTTAAATATATAAAAAAGTGTTTTTAATTTGTAAGGGGGGGGGTGGTCACACTCAGAGGTTTGCTATGTGAAAGGAGTCACCAGGACAAAAGTTTGAGAACCACTGAATTAACCCCTCTGGAGTCTCAGGGAATACGGGGGGGGGGGGGGTGTCTCCCTTGGTAGGGCTGGGAAGGATATTGCTCTTCTCATGTGATCCCTCCCCCAGTGGCTAATTTTAAATGAAGCTACCCTCCCCTGACATGAATCTCCCTGTGGCACTGACATTACAAGTAGACTATAATTTGGCATTTGAGAAGTGAAAGGGCTGGGAGCCCTAATGGAAAAGCTAACAGCTCGGCTCTTCTGCAAGCCTCAAACTGCTGAATGAGCTTCAGGGTAGGGCAGGCTGTGCCTCCCCAAACAGCCTGGCCCTGCCCCCTATCCGACCCCCACCCACTTCCTGCCCCCCAACTGCCCCCCCCCAGAATCCCCGACCCATCCTGCTCCTTGTCCCCTCACCATCCCCCAGAGACCCCCCCCAACCCCCACCCCAGGACCCCACCCCAGGACCCCACCCCTGCTCCCTGTCCCCTGACTGCCCCGACCCCTATCCACCCCCTCGCTGAGTCCTGACAGACCCCCCCCAGAATGTCCACACTCCAACCCCCCGTTCCCTGCCCCCTCCCCGCCTCCTGACTGTCCCTGGGGCTCCCTGGCCCTTACCCCCGGCTCCCCCCTCACCCGGAGCCTCAGCACGTCCAGCAGCAGCTTCCCTCCACAGCTGCACCATGGCTCCGCCGGGCCCCGCCCCGCTCAGAGCCACGTGGGGAGGGGGCGGGGCTGCGAGCTCTAGCGGGGCCTGAGCTCCCTTCACTGGGCCTGGAGCTCGCAGCTCCGCCCCCTGACCACGCGGCTCTGAGCGGGGCGGAGCTCAGGGGCCCGGCGGAGCTGCGCTGCGCCGCTGTTTGGGGACGGCCCTGGATGTGCTGCGGCTCCGGGAGAGGGGCGGGTCGCGCTGGGGCAGGAGCTTCAGCCGTTCTCTTGGGGGCCCCTGCAGAGCCCGGGGCAAATTGCCCCACTTGCCCCCCCCCCCCGCCCGCTCTGGGCGGCCCTGAAGGAGGGTTTGGGAATGGGCGGTCTGAACTTCTGGGATCAGGTGGGAAGGGGAGGCTAAGCACTAAGTGCAGGCGTTGGGGGATGCCTGTAACCCCTCCCAATCTCTGTCTCCGCACCCCCTCCTGGTCCCCACACCCCACCAAATGGCTGCAGGCAGAGGAATCTCTCTGCACCCCCTGCTGCTGCGTACACCTGTCACTGGCAGCAGCTTAATATGCTGCTCTCTCGTTGGGTGTACAGCTGGGCCTAAGAATCAACAAATTATGCAACAGTCTAGATTAGCACTAAATGTACAACAGAGCTTTCTCCTCTAAAACATGAAATTCTCATACGAATAAATTAAATAGCTTTTAAAAATGTCAAAACTAGCTGACTGCCATAAATGCATCCAAAAATGATACCTATGGACCCCAGAAGGGGTGGAAATTGGGGCACTATTGCAGAGCCAGGACCCCTGTGGAAGGTACAGTTATTTGTACAGCAACCAGCACAATGGGTTCTGGTCCTGGGCACTATGACAATAATAACTAATGATCACTGCTCATTATTAGCGCTAACATTTTGTGTCTTTTGGGTTAAAACATGATTTTTAAATGCAATTGTTCATTTTATTAGCAGCTTGTGAGGGAAATATCATTTGAGCTTTGCTAGGACTGTTTTTAAGAAGTCCACATGGCTGCATTTTTTCTAGTGTCTGACATTTCCTTCAGATTTCTTTGTCAGGGAAGTTACAGCCCTTTGAGGGTTGAATTGACAGTTTTTAACCCGTCTCCTGTTAGATAGATTGTTGTAGAAAGTTTGCATTTCTATTCTCTGACCAGGATTGGGATGTTGCTGAGTGCCTAGGGAGCAGCATGAAAAGAAGCAACAAGCAATAGAATATTTCCATTGCCAATATATCGGTTCTCCCCTTTACAAAACATTATAAAAAATGTCTTCTTGAGATGGCAAGGCCCAGGCCCTCAATGGGATTTAGGCTCCTAAATCAATGGAAGTTAAGTGCCTAAACATGTTTGCAGCTCTGGGCCTAAATTACTAACTTTTCCCATTTGATTTTAAACAGGAAAAATCCTACTGCATGTTTATCCCATGCTCTGCCACATCCCCCTCAGCCTGAGTTTTGTCTTACTTCTATAGGGTGTCGTATAGATGGCGCAGGTAGCAATGCGTATAGTTAAGGTGCCTAACATTTTCATTACAAGAGTCCTGCTTTCAGTTGCTTTTAACTTTGCCAAACTTTAACAGTTTGGACTGAAACTTTCCACACCGGGTGTCAGCGGTGGGCTCAGTTTTGGCAAGTTTCAGCTAAAGCACTTCACCCACTGCCTAGAACAGGTTTGGGGGAAATACTTAGTACTGCCCTTGTTAAAGCATTTCTCCAGCCTTTTCTTTGAGAAGCTCTAGTGGCCCCAGGCTTGGGAGCAGGGACTCGAAATTTGGCCAGGGGTTCAGCCTGGCAGCAAGGATGCGCCTCTTGCCATCCATGTGAAATTTCTCCCAAATTTGGTCAAGTCAGAAGCCTCTGAAAAATCTTAGTTCTCAGTAGAGACTGGCTGGAGCTTTCCAGTTAAATTATCCCAGGCTGCCATCTGCACTAAGCATGAGCCAGCCTGGGGCTGCCAGGAACAGCTCCAACCACCAGCGCACCAAGCGCGTGCCTGGGGCGGCAAGCCGCGGGGGGCGTCCTGCTAGTCGCTGTGAAGGTGGCAGTCAGGCAGCCTTCGGCGGCATGCCTGCAGGAGGTCTGCTGGTCCCGCGGCTTCGGTGGCGGGTATGCCGAAGGTGTGGGACTGTCGGACCTCCCGCAGGCATGCTGCCGAAGCCGCGTTACCAGCGGACCTCCCGCAGGCATGCCACTGAAGGCTGCCTGACTGCCATGCTTGGGGCGGCAAAATACATAGAGCCACCCCTGGGGGCTGCAGGGGCCAAGCAGGAGTTTTCCTGAAATTGCTGCTCCTGGATCCTCCGGGCTGGGCACAGACAAGGAGCCTCTTTCTCCTGGGCTCTCAGTGCTCCCCAGCTGGTGCAAAGGCAGGCTGGAGGAGAAAGCAGCCTGAATCAAATGTAGACAAGACAAAAACTGGAACAGGGATGTGGGGGAGTAGGTTGAGAAAAATGAGCTTGAGTGTTGGGGACTGGGACTGGAGACTGCAGAGAACCTGGGACTGGGAGTTGGGTGGGAGGGAGAGACTGGGGAGGATGGCCAAGGAGAATGAAACTCGGGTTGTGAAGTAGCCTGGGACTGAATGGGCAGGGAGACTGGTATGGAGAGCTGGGGGAGCAGGAGGGCCTGGGACCAGCTGGGCAGGAGGAGGGGGACTGGGAACCAGAGGGGGAATGGAGGTAGATCTGAAGAGGAGCCAGGATGTGGAGAGTGAACTAGTAATAGCTGAGCAATGAGATTGAGATGTGAGCTGGGGAGGTAGGAGACTGGAACAAGGATCCACAGGGAAGGGGGCAGAATGAGACGGATGAGGAGACTGGGACTGGAAACCAGTGTTGGGGAGGGAATGATGGAAGGGGGGGAACAACTGGAGAATGGGGAGTTTGAAGAGGAGACACCGACTGGCCGAGGAGCCAAGAGTGAGGACGGGGCCACTAGGACAGGCTGGGCGAGGAGACTGGGCCTGGGATGACAATCGTGGGGCGTGGAGCCTGGGACTGGGTAGGCGAGGAGAACGGCACACAGAGCCGGGGTTGGGGAAGAGACAGGACTGGGACACGTACAGGCTGGAGGGGACAGGACAAAAGGGGTCAGGCTTGTGGGGGATAGAAGAAGAATCTGATTCTGTGCCCAGTGGAGCACACGCCCCTCCAGAGCCTGGACGGGAACCCGTCCTCTACTGTCAGAAAATAACCTGGGGAACCCACTGGTGAAATGTGTGTTTTGTTCTCTTCTAGGCCTGGCCCACAGAGTGGGTGAGGACCTGCTGTTGCTCTCAGTTTTCAGTTAGCTCCCGGGCAGGGGTCTGTTTGATGGAACTAAAGGTTCCAACACTCCTGATGAACCATGTAGATGCCACTATGATTCCACATGATAGAATTGCTGTTTTTCAGTTTGCTAGGAGATTACACACTGAAAGCCTCTGCTAAAAGAACAGTATTAAGGTTGCAGAGTCAACTACTCAAAAGTTAGGAAATCCCAAAATTAAGGTTGCAGCCTAAATTCAGCCCCTTTTGCTTTTTGACAGTCTGTCTTTACGTGATCACGTACTGTTTTCCAGCAGGACTCCTGCCTCATTCAGAGCTCAGGACGGACCTGCTGCTCTCAGGATAATTCAGGGTTGTGCACTGAAGGGGGGTATTGTCTGTAGGACCCTGCCCCAGAGTGACTGGTCCCTTTAAAAGGGAATGGGTCTAGGTCACCTGACTAGTTAGTTGCTTCCAGATGGGACCTGGCAGAAGACACCTGGCAGCAGCTGAGGGTGGATCAGGAAGCCGCAGCAGGGCACTGGTGGGAGCTCCCTGGGGAGAGCTGCCTGAGTCCCACATGAGCAGCAGTTGGGAGCTGCTGGGTGGAAGAGCTGGCACAGAGCAGGTGAAGGGAGCTGAGGACAGAACTGGCCAGAGGTGGGAACCCTGCTGAGTAGAAGGCTCCTGCTGGGGTCCCTAGATGAAGGGGAAGACCCAGCCAGCCAGGGGCAGGCTGAAGCCCAGAACAAGAATGTGATTTGGGGGAGCTAAGGATGGATATGACTCTCAAATAAAATCAGAGACACTTCACGTGAACAGTGTTCCACTTCTTTTCAATCTTAACAGAGGCCATGTTCCGGTCCCATACGTCGGAGTACTGACCATAGAAGTGTTATATATCCTCAACTTCGTCTCCTTATCAAGGTAAGCTTAATATTCCTTCCAAAACTGGTTATGAATTATGATAACTCTGGATATTCTGCCCTATAAAACTGTCCCATCGATTTTTGAAGCTGGTTAAATTCTTGGCCTCAATGATTTCCCGTGGTAGCAAGTTACATATTTGAATTAAGATTGTGTGAAAAAATATTCCCTTTTCAGTTGTAAATTTCTCCATCTTTTAAGTTCGTTTATTGTCCCCTTGTTCCTGTGTTATAAGGCAGGGAGAACAGACGTTCCTGATTTCCGGATTCTCTCAAAAGCAGAATCTCAGCTGTAATTTAAAAAAAAATAAGTTTCTAGAGCTTTACTCTGAAAATGGCCTTGAAAATCTAGAGCTTCATAAACCAATGAACTGCCTGACTCTTTGTTAACACAGAGCTCAGGTTGTCTAGTGCTGCCTTGTGCCCATCCAGCATGTGGAGAGCGGCTAAAATTAAACCTCTGAACCCCAGGAAATACAAAATGAAGGTGAATGCTACCCCTGTAATGCAGTCACCTTAACCCTGAGAGGTGTCTTAATGTGCCAATAACACACACATGAACACTGTACCCTTACAGATGCTACAGAACACTGTGTTAATATTTGTTTCACAGTTAATTTTTTATAATGTGTATTTGGTTAATGGGAGTTGTCCTTTTTAGGCTGTGGCAGGCTTACACCATATTTGAAACTGAGAGCAACTAGGCGTTCGGTGATGTTGCTAGAGTAGATATAGGGACAGAGTTGGTAATGTTTGTTACAGGGATTGGTTCCTGGGTTAGTGTTTCTGTGGTGTGGTGTGTAGTTGCTGAGGAGTATCTACAATCACATTTGCTCCAGTCCCTCAGACAGAGACAAACACCTACAAGATCTTTATCGAGCATTCTTAAAACTATAATACCCACCTGGGGAAGTGAGGAAACATATTGACAGAGCGAGATGGGTACCCAGAAGTCACCTACTACAGGACAGGCCCAACAAGGAAAATAACAGAACACCACTGGCCATCATGTACAGCCCCCAGCTAAAACCTCTCCAGCGCATCATCAACGATCTACAACCCATCCTGGAAAATGATCCCTCACTCTCACAGACCTTGGGAGGCAGGCCAGTCCTCGCTTACAGACAGCCCCCCAGCCTGAAGCAAATACTCACCAGCAACTGCACACCACACCACAGAAACACTAACCCAGGAACCAGTCCCTGTAACAAACCCTGTTGCCTACTCTGTCCCCATATCTACTCTGGCGACACCATCAGGGGCTCATTCACCTGCACATCTACTAATGTGATATATGCCATGGTGTGCCAGCAATGTCCCTCTGCCATGTACATTGGCCAAACTGGACAGTCTCTATGTAAAACAGGGGTCGGCAACCTTTCAGAAGTGGTGTGCCGAGTCTTCATTTATTCACTCTAATTTACGGTTTCAGGTGCCAGTAATACATTTTCATGTTTTTTAGAAGGTCTCTCTCTATAAGTCTATACATTATATAACTAAACTAGTGCTGTATTGTAAAATAAACAAGGTTTTCAAAATGTTTAAGAAGCTTCATTTAAAATGAAATTAAAATGTTGATCTTACGCTGCCGGCCCGCTCAGCCCACTGCTGGTCTGGGGTTCTGTTCACCTAGGCCGGCAGCGGGCTGAGCGAGGCCTGTGGCCGGGACCCCAGCTGGCAAGGGTCCGTCAGCCAGAACCCAAGACCAGCAGCTGGCTGTGCAGGGCCGGGACCCAGAAGCCTGGGGGCAGAGGGCAGGAGGCTGGGTATGTGGGGGGGTGTAGGAGTCAGGTCAGAGGGGGGCCTGGGTATGGGTGGGGGTGCTGGTGTCAGGGCTAGGGTTGGGGGGGAATGAAGGAGTCAAGCAGAGGGCTGGGTGTGTATGAGGGAGGTACAGGGCTCAGGGCAAGGGCCTGAGGGGTGTGCAGGGCTCAGGGCAGAGGGCGTGGTGTATGTGTAGGGGTCAGGGCTCAGGGGAGAGGGCTGGGTGACTGCCCCCCTAAGAACTCCCAAGCCCACTGCTCCTTGTCCCCTGACTACCCCGTCCTGGGACCCCTGCCCCCAACTGCACCCCAGGACCCCACCCCCTATCTAAGCCTCCCTGTTCCTTGTCTTCCGACTGGACCCTATCCCCTACCTGTCCCCTGTCTGCCCCAACCCTTATCCACACCCCCGTCCCCAGCCAGACCCCCGGGACTCCCATGCCCCATCCAACCACTCCCCGCCCCTGACAGGACCCCCAGAACTCCCGACCCATCCAACCCCCCTGGACTCCCTGCCTGCGCCAACCCCTCTCCACAGTCCTGCCTCCTGACAGGACCCCCAGAACTCCCAAGTCATACAACCCTCCCAGCTCCTTGTCCCCTGACCACCCCCTCCAGAGACCCCCCCCACCCTAACTGCCCCCCCCAGGACCATCCTTGCTCCCGGTCCCCTGACTGCCCTGACCCCTATCCACCCCCCGCCCCCTCACAAACCCCAGGACTCCCATGCCCCATCCAACCCCCCCTGCTCCCTGACTGCCCCCTCCAGAGACCCCCGCCCCTACTCCCCCCTGGGACCCCACCTCCCCATCCAACCCACCCTGCTCCCTGTCCCCTGACTGCCCCCACCCCTTATCCAACCCCCCCAGCCCTGGGCCCTTTACCTTGAGGCTCCACGCAGAGCCAGACACGCTGCCCCGCCGGAGAGCACAGCCCCGGCCCTCAGAGCGCTGCGCGTGGCGGCGGCAGAGCTCCAGTTGAGCAGGGATTGTGTCTGCCTCCCCGCGGAGCCAAAGGCTGCCCCGCGGGAACGCGCAGCCCCGACCCCCCAGAATGCTGCACGCGGCTGCAGGGCTCCAGGGGAGGGGCCAGCAGCTTGCTGCGCTTGGCTGGCGCTCCAGCCCTGGAGTGCGAACCCCGCGGCTTACCGTGCTGGGAGAGTGGGGCCATTTGCCCACCCAGTGCGCACCGCTATGCTTCTGCTCCCTGCTCCCGCCGGGGAAGCAGAGGGCAGAGGAGAGCGGGCGAGGCTGGGCAGGATTTTTAATGGCATGCTGGAGTCGGCACAGGCTCCAGCGTGCCATTAAAAATTGGCTCGCGTGCCATCTTTGGCACGCATGCCATAGGTTGCCGACCCCTGATGTAAAAGAAGAAATGGACACAAATCAGACATCAGGAATGGTAACATTCAAAAACCAGTAGAACACTTCAAAATCTCCCTGGACACTCTGTAACAGAATTAAAAGTAGCCATCTATCAAGGTTGATTCCCCACTCTGGCACTTCGAGTGCAGGAGGTCGGGGCCTGAAAAAGACCTTAAAAACATCTTGCCAATCCAGGCTTGTATTAAATCCCCAAGATTACAGATACCCCTGGCCTTGGTAGTGATGCTGCCACCACCCAAGTGAAAAAACCCGCCTCTTGAGAATCCAGGAAAACTCACTTGGGAAATTTCCCTGAGACCCCTCGGCTTTTCCACCCCTCCCTCAGGGAAACCAAGAAAGAAAAACAAAAGAAAACCCAGCTGTTGTACCAGCTGATCTTGGAACCCTTGTTCCACATAACTATTTAAGTAGCATGTGCACAGACCTCTTGCTTTTAGAATACAAGAATCAAATCATGTTCTTAAAAGGATGACATTATTAAAAAAGAAAGAAAACCCATCTGGAAAATCAGGCGGTTGCTAGATATTAAAAGAGCAACAGCAAGGATTAAACATCAAGAATGGCTTTCTTGGGGTCCAGCTTAAAGGTTAAAAGAAAACAAAAGCACTTGTATTTAGAAAGAGGAATCCACAAGCCCCAAATAAAGAGATAAACCTGATCATGTCTAACTAAACATTTCCTGTTCTACTTACATATCTCTGGTTCTAAATGAGTAATTTCTAGGTATAAATGCTGATGATTTTTCATACCTGGCCCAAGCCATACAGCATACCTGCTGCTCTCTGTCTCTCCAGCTGAGAGAGAACCTACAACCCCCAACAAAGAGGGGAAGGTTTTTTTTAATCAATTTTGAAAGTTTCTAGTCTTCCCATTGGCTCTTTTGGCCAGGTGCCAATTCACCTTCTCTTACCTCAGCATTTCAGTGAGAATTCCTAACCCTTTACAGGTAAGGCAAGTAGAGAACAGCTAGTAAGACTCAAAGAATCCTGTGGCACCTTATAGACTAACAGACGTTTTGCAGCATGAGCTTTCGTGGGTGAATACCCACTTCGTCGGATGCAAGTAGAAGAAGTGGGTATTCACCCACAAAAGCTCATGCTGCAAAACGTCTAAGGTGCCACAGGACTCTTTGCTGCTTTTACAGATCCAGACTAACACGGCTACCCCTCTGATACTAGTAAGAAGGATTTTTATAGCTAACTGATTGGTTGGGTGTTCATAAAAGGGTGCTACCCCCCCTTCATTTACCCACCATCCTTGAACAAAAATACTTCAAAAACAGTCTTCAAAGAGAAACTGCAGAGCTGCAATTCATTTGCAAATTTTACACCATTAATTTGGGCTTGAATAGGGACTGAGAGTGGCTAACTTACTACAAAAGCAATTTTCCCTCTCTTGGTATTGACATCTCCTCATCAGTTATTGGGAGTGGACCACATCCACCCAGACTGAATTGGCATGTACCGGCATGTATCTTCTAGATGTTTGCAAACATCGAGAAGATAATAAGGTGATAAGTGATAGTCAGCATGAATTTGTCAAGACTAAATCATGTCAAACCAACCTGAGAGCTTTCTTTGGCAGGGTAACAAGCCTTGCGAATGGGGGTAAGCATTAGATGTGGTATATCTTGACTTTAGTAAGGCTTTTGATTCTGTCTCACGTGACCTTCTCATTAACAAACTAGGGAAATACAACCTAGATGGAGCTACTATAAGGTGAACATAAGAATGGCTCTTACTGGGTCAGACCAAAGGTCCATCTAGCCCAGTATCCTGTCTTCTGACAGTGGCCAATGCCAGATGCCTCAGAGGAAATTAACAGAACAGGGAATCATCAAGTGATCCATCTCCTGTCACTCATTCCCAGCCTCTGGCATACCAGAGGCTAGGGACACTATCCCTGTCCATCCTGGCTAATAGCCATTGATGGACCTAGCCTCCATGAATTTGTCATTCTTTTTTGGTAGGTGGGTGCATAACTGGTTGGTTAACCATTACCAGAGAGTAGTTATCAAAGGTTCACAGTCAGGCTGGAAGGGCATAACGAGTGGGATCCTGCAGGGATCAGTTCTGGGTCCAGTTCTGTTCAATATCTTTATCATTGATTTAGATCAGGCCTGCACAACTCGTAAAGTGGTGAGGGCCATATTACTCCAAAGAAAACAGCTGAAGGCCGAACCCCCCTGGCCCTGCTGAACCCCCCCCAGTGCCGCCAAGCCCCCCTGAAATACCCCCCCCAGCACTGCCTGCCCCATGGAAACAAACCCTCCTTCCCCAGCGCTGCCCCACCAAAACAGCGTTATTTAACTTTGGTAATATGTTATAGCAGGCCCCTAAGGTAGTATAATTAAGGTAAAAGAAAAATGTCATTTTGCTAGAAGTAGAACAAGCTCTTTCCCCAACTTTGTAATCAATTGCCCTGTTGAATGAATGAGGTTTGACTGAGGAAGGTGTGGAAGGCAGCACCTCCAGACAGCTGCACCCCGTGGAGAGGGGATGGGAGCCAGACCACATCAGTAGAACAGGTCAGCCACTGACTCCTCGCTCGCCTCCTCAGCACCCTACCCCCTGGCTCGCCTACTCACCCCCGTCACTGCCCGCCCACTCGCCTCCTCAGCCTTCCACCCCCCCCGGCTCGCCTCCTCAGCCCCCACCAGCCTCTTCAGCTCCCCTCCCTCACTTGCTACTTGCCTACTCACCCCCCGCGGGCTGCACAGTGAGCCCACACGGGCTGCACAGTGAATCAACTAGTGGAGCGGGCTGCATGCGGCCCCTGGGCTGCATGTTATGCAGGCCTGATTTAGATAATGACATTGTCATAACCAGATAGTTAAGGGTTAACAAGCTCAGTGGACCTGGCTAACACCTGACCAGAGGACCAATCAAGGGACAAGATAATTTCAAATCTCTGTGGAGGGAAGGCTTTGTCTGTGTTCTTTGTTTTGGGGGCTGTTCTCTCTTTAGATCTAAGAGGGGCCAGACGTATATCCAGGCTCTCCAAGCTTCCTGAAATATTCTCTTCATGCAGTATAGTGAGTATTAGAAAGGCGGATTAGTCTTTTGATTAATTTTTGTATTTGCAAATGTCTTTTGCTGGTGTTTGCTCCCTGACAAGGAACCAGAAAAACTGGTTTTGTAACCTGTCTCTTGCAAACTGCTGATTACCTTCCAGCTTAGCCCAGCTGGAAATGTCCTTCTAACAAAACCTTGTTAGAAAACTTAACACCTCTGCCCCCAGGCTGTTTTTCCAAGCAGCCAGAAAGGGGAAAAAAAATCTCTCTTGCTTTGTTTTTTAAAAGCAACCCCCCCCATGTTTGCTGGAACCATATTTTATTTTTGGTTGCTGTATTTGTACTGATGCTAGCTCTCTAGTTTCATAAGCTGTACCCTGTAAACTTCCATTGGAGCTAAATTTTTTTACGGAGCTAAATTTTACCTTTTCTTTTTTTCTTTAATTAAAAGCTTGTCTTTTTAAGAACCTGTTTGGTTTTTCCCTTGTTTGAAACCTCAGGGGATTAGTTTGACTCACCAGGGACAGGTGGGGGAAAGAAAGGAGGGGTGGGGGAGGTGAATCCCTCTTTGTTTAGATTCAAGGAGATGAATCAAGGTGATCTCTCCCAACGACTAGGGGAGGGGGAAGAAGGTGGGGGAATGGTTTATTTCCCTTTGTGTTAAGATCCAAGGAGTTTGGATCTGTGTTCCCAGGGAAAGTTTTGGGGGAACAGAGAGTGTGCCAGACACTGAAACCTGGCTGGTGGCAGTGGTACCAGATCTAAGCTAGGATTTAAGCTTAGAAGGATCCATGCAGGTCCCCATCTTTTGGACGCTAAAGTTGTTTTAAGAACCAAAAGCCAGTGAGAGCTGTTCTCTCCTTCTAGGGCAGGAAAGCAGGCTAGGGGGGCATTGTTTTTAAAAACCAAAGCAAGAGAGATTTTTGTTCCCTTTTCTGGCTGCTTGGAAAAACAGCCTGGGGGCATGAAGAGAATATTTCAGGAAGCTTGGAGAGCCTGGATATACATCTGGCCCCTCTTAGATCCAAAGAGAGAACAGCCCCCAAAACAAAGAACACAAACAAAGACTTCCCTCCACAGAGATTTGAAATTATCTTGTCCCTTGATTGGTCCTCTGGTCAGGTGTCCATCAGGTTTACTGAGCTTGTTAACCCTTAACTATCTGTTTATGACAGGTATAGAGAGAGTACACTTATAAAATTTGTAGATGATACCAAGCTGAGAGGGTTTGCAAGTGCTTTGGAGGATTGGAGTAAAATTCAAAGTGATCTGGACAAACTGGAGAAATGGCCTGAGGTAAATAAGATGACATTCAATAAGGACAAATGCAAAGTACTCCACTTAGGAAGGAACAATCAGTTGCACACATACAAAATGGGAAATGGTTGCCTAGGAAGGAGCACTGCGGAAAGGGACCTCGGGGGTCATAGTGGACCACAAGTTAAATATGAGTCAGTGTAGCAGTGTTGCAAAAAAAGCAAACATCTTTTCTAGGATGTATTAGCAGGCGTGTTGAAAGCAAGACATGAGAAGTAATTCTTCTGCTCTACTCCGCACTGATTAGGCCTCAGCTGGAGTATTGTGTCCAGTTCTGGGTGCCACATTTCAGGAAAGATGTGGACAAATTGGAGAAAGTCCAGAGAGGAGCAACAAAAATGATTGTTACCGAAATATCGGGTCTGCCTAGCTGAGAGCCAATAACAGCCTGACAAGGATAAGGGAAAATGCTTTATTCTGCAGAAGAAAGGAGAGCTCTGTAATAGATACAGAAGATTCTGCCTGACACAAGGTTTACAGATCTTTTATACACATTTAGACAAAGACCATGCCGTGTTAACACTTCATTGGTGGTTACCGGACCCCGTGAAACCGTTATCTGGTCAGGGAAAACTGGCTTGGAGCAAGATTTTTTTCTGCTTTGTGGCAGAAAAAAAAGCTAGTTGAAAAGTTCAGGATACTGTGTACGTGAGGTTTTTGGAGGCTTCTGCCTCCACCTACTGGCCGTTTGCAAAACTATTAAAAGGGCGGGGAGGGGGTACCAAATAGCTTTCACAGTCCCCCCTTCAGGCCTGATAAGATCAGATTGTCAGGCCCGTTACGTAACTTACGATCAAGCTGAAGAGACAGGTATTGGGTTGTCTTACGGACAGCAGAGTTTTTGGTTACAGTATTACAGAGACATTTTGCACATTGAATCATTATCCAAATAACACATAGGAAGAATAGACAGAAAACAATCCATTTAACAATTGTATGGAAAAGGCCAGTGAACCAAGACCCAAGGTCTGGGAGGAGGTCCTCAAAACTAAAGGTGTGATCAAGAGATACAGCATGAAATACAACAGCAGCATTCTTAATAGCTTGTAAATCCTTTTCAATTAAGCCAGAGTAATTAATATAAAAGCAATGTTTTTCTCCAATGCGAGCACAAGCCCCCCCCCCATTTCAGCTTTCATGGCATCTAACACATGTCTATTTTGCAAAGCCACTTCTGGGCCAGTTGCTGCAAGGATTCAACAGCTGGGTGGGGGTTGGCATGTACAAAGGGCAAACTAAAAGCAAGTAACCATTGTCCCACCACCCAGAAATTCATAGTCAGTAAAAGGCTCAGGGCTTATTCCATCGGAACAGGAGCTTTAGTCCCTCAAGAGGCTCAGCGTTCCAGGTATTGTCTGCTTCAGGCTCTTCCGGGTCGCGGTGGGAAGAGCTGGCGGGGCTCCCTCGAGGTCCGGAGTCGTCTGCTTCTGGCCCCGGCCTAGGGGCTAGCTTGACTCGGGTGTAATGAATCCAAGTGTTACGCTCTCGCACTCGAACATATCCCTGTGGTAGCTGAGTCCAGGTCAGTTGTTCTGCTCTCCCGGTCTCTGGGTCCGTCCATGTAAATGCGAAGATATCCCAGCTGTCTTGATCTAGAGGAATACTAAAAAAGGCATTACACAGATCTATTACTGAATAACAAGCAGTACCTGCTGGAATGGCAGTCAGGATTGTGTGAGGATTAGGTACCACATTGTGTCTAGCCTGAACAACTTTATTCACTGCATGCAAGTCCTGCACAAATCGGTATACCGGTTTTCCTTCTGGATCCAGGTCAGGTTTTCTAACAGGCAGAATGGGGGTGTTGAAAGGGGATGAAGTGGATAGCTCAGTGGTTTGAGCATTGGCCTGCTAGACCTAGGGTTGTGAGTTCAATCTTTGAGGGGCCACTTGGGGATTTAGTTGGGGATTGGTCCTGCTTTGAGCAGGGGGTTAGACTAGATGATCTCCTGAGGTCCCTTTCAACCCTAATAATCTATGATTTGGGAGTTCTAAGTACAAATAAGCACTCCCAACCGTAGGAATGTGTTGATAAGATTCCGGAGGCCCAGCAGAGCTTCTTGGGGAATGTCAATGTCTGGCTTCAGGGTTATTTGCACAGGCTCTGTCCGGCGAGTGCCAAGGTTTGTTTTGGAAGTGCCCCATAGGGAGGCATGTACCTCTCGTCTGAGTTGTTCAGGCAGGATCGGGTCCTCAGTAGCCTGGGTTAATGCGGCACATAGCTGGGGGAGTTGATTCTGAGGCAACCGAACAGGGGCGGCTCTAGGAATTTGGCCACCCCAAGCAGGGCAGCACGCCACAGGGGACACGCTGCCAGTCCCGCAGCTCCGGGGGACCTCTTGCAGACATGCCTGCGGAGGGTCCGCTGGTCCCGCAGCTCCGGTGGAGCATCCGCAGGGATGCCTGTTGGAGGTCCACACGAGCCGCGGGACCAGCGGACCCTCCACAGTCATGCCTGCGGGAGGTCCGCTGGTCCCGCGGCTCCGGTGGACCTCCCGCAGGCATGACTGCAGAAGGTCTGCCGGAACCGCCTGCCACCCTCCCGGTAAAATGCCGCCCCAAGCGCGCGCTTGGCACGCTGGGGTCTGGAGCCGGCCCTGCAACTGAAGAATGATTTTATCAGCTGAAAAGAAAATCTGAGCACGTAATTTACACAGCAAGTCTCTGCCTAGAAGATTAACTGGGCTGTCAGGAGCTAACAAAAATTCATGGGAGGCTGAGACACCAGAGATTTCTACAGCAGCCTCCTGCAATACAGAACACTCAAATGGCTTTCCGCCTGTACCCATTACCAGAATGCTTTTATCTGTGAGGTTTCCTTCCTTTGGCTTGGCAATAACAGTGGAAAGGGCAGCCCCCGAGTCCAAAAGACAAGAATAAGTGGTTCCTCCCAGAGTTAAACGGACCTGGGGGTCTGTGGAGGAACAAACATAAGTGGTAAAGTCATTTGAGTAGGTAACAAGTGGACCCCCGGGTCGCCGTCATTCCTCACTATTGACAGCGTCTGTTCTTTCCACTTCCATCTGATATCGAGGTTGGGGCTGTCGTCTGGTACGTCGGTTTGGGCACTCTCTCCTCCAGTGACCAAGTTGCTTACAGTAATGGCATACATCATTTGCACGGCTTGGGCCCCCCTCCCCAATCTGCCTTCGATTGCCACTTGGGGGGTCCCCACCTCCCTCCTTGTCTTTCGCGCCCCGCGTTCACAAGGGCTGCTAGCATTCTCACCTGTTTGGTCTCTTGAATTTTATCTCTTGTGTGATACACACGGGTGGCTACGCTTACCAGTTCCTCCAGGGCTTTTCCCTCAGCGCCTTCGAGCTGCTGCAACCGCTGCTTAATGTCCGGAGCTGACTGAGAGATAAAAATAAGCCTGACCATGGACTGTGTGTCCGCAGCCGTAGGGTCTATATTAGTAAAAGTACAAAATGCTTTACAAAGTCTCATAAAAGTCAGAAGGGTGTTCTTCTTTCCCTTGCATGGTATTATGGACTTTTGACCAATCTAGAGTTCTTTCTCCTACCTGTCAAAACATGGGTTAAGAATTTCTTTAAGTTTGCCTGGTGGGTTGAATTATTCGGATTCCATTGGGTTGGGTTAGTGAGAGCTATCAAATCACGCCTGTCACCGGCAGCCTCCGCTGCCTCCCGGGCCCCCCTTAGGACCCGCTCTTTCTCCTCCGTGCGCAGTAGGCAATCTAAAAGTTGGCCCACGTCTTGCCAATCAGGATTATGAGACTGAAAAATAGCACGGAATCGCCTGTGAACGATGTCCGGGTCGTCTCTGAGGCGAGGCATAGTGTTTTGCCAGTTTATAAGATCTGCTGTAGTAAAAGGGACATGTACATAACGGTCTACAACCTCTCCATCAGTAGTGAGTACCGGGATGGTCCGAAGGGGTGCCTGGGTTTTAACTGCATCCTCCCCATAGACTACTCCCTGTCTCGTACGAGACGGACTAATGGCGGTAGACAGAACAGAAGTGTACCCACTACCCATCGCTCCACTAGTTGATTCATTAACTTGAATTGTGGTTGCCTCAGTCTTCGGTGGGGGGGCCACTGTCTTGGGCCCCGTAGACAAGGAAACCTGGTCCGCCACAACCTGTGATATTGCTGCCAAGGGTGGCCGCGGTCTAGGACAATACATGGGGGGGGGTATCTTCCCAACAATCGGCTTCACTTGGGGCAGAAGCTTTCGGGAATAGAGGGATCTGGATTTTTATCTTCTTTAAACGACGATGAGCCTCATCGTCCCACAAAAACCAATAGTCCATTTGACCAGGCACTTGATTCTCTAATATCAGGCGCAAAGGAGTTAAATAAGTCGGAATATCAAAGGAGCCAAATGCGGGCCATGCAGTCCCCAGGGTTGGCCAGTCCTGGGTGCAAAGTTGTACAAAGCGCTTCCTTGATATACCTTTCTGAACACCGGGTAAAGGCCATTTACTTAACATATAATCTAAAGGGCTATCCTTAGAGGGTTTTTCCAGAGACCCCCCCATCTGTCTGCTGACACTCAACCTGAAAAGAGAATTACTCAGAGATCAGTGGGAATTACGGTCTAATCCAGGTTTTCCTACTTCTATTACACTGTCCGTTACAGGGGACGGGACAGAAGGATCTCAATACTACCTCAGAGCTTCATTGCACACATGGCTTCCACTTTGAGGAATTACGAACGAGAAGTTCAGTTCCGCCCACACACCTAATGCCCAAATGAACAGAGCAGAAAAACAACAGTAACTGGTTAAACAGAACAGAACAAAACCAGATAGTGCACCAAAACCAGATAGCGTTTCCTTATCCTATTAGGGCTCACCTTATTGGAACATGAACCCCAGGGACTGCGGTGAAGCAGAGAAAGAGGGGCTAAACACCCCGTTGGCGCCATTCCCAGTTCGCTGCAGCCATCCGGAGTCCAATGTCCGAGCTAGGAGAGTCCCCTCTGGAGTCGCCAGAAACTGTTACCGAAATATCGGGTCTGCCTAGCTGAGAGCCAATAACAGCCTGACAGGGATAAGGAAAAATGCTTTATTCTGCAGAAGAAAGGAGAGCTCTGTAATAGATACAGAAGACTCTGCCTGACACAAAGTTTACAGATCTTTTATACACATTTAGACAAAGACCATGCCGTGTTAACACTTCATTGGTGGTTACCGGACCCCGTGAAACCGTTATCTGGTCAGGGAAAACTGGCTTGGAGCAAGATTTTTTTCTGCTTTGTGGCAGAAAAAAAAGCTAGTTGAAAAGTTCAGGGTACTGTGTACGTGAGGTTTTTGGAGGCTTCTGCTTCCACCTACTGGCCGTTTGCAAAACTATTAAAAGGGCGGGGAGGGGGTACCAAATAGCTTTCACATGATTAACGGTCTAGAAAACATGACCTATGAGGGAAGATTGAAAGAAACTGGATTTGTTTAGTCTGAAAACGAGAAGACTGAGAGGGAACATGATAATTGTTTTCAAGTACCTAAAAGGTTGTTACAAAGAGGAGGGAGGAAAATTGTTCTCCTTAACCTCTGATGATAGGACAAGAAGCAATGGGCTTAAATTGCAGCAAGAGAGGTTTAGGTTGAACATTAGGGAAAACTTCCTAATTGTCAGGGTGGTTAAGCACTGGAATAAATTGCCTAGGGAGGTTGTGTAATCTCCGTCATTAGAGATTTTAAAGAGCAGGTTGGACAAACACCTCTCAGGGATGTTGTAGATGGTGCTTGGTCCTGCCAGGAGCGCAGGGGACTGGACTCGATGGCCTCTCAAGGTCCCTTCCAGTCCTATGATTCTATGTCTGGCTCCTAGGCTTAGGGTTGGCCAGGGGACTCCTCGTGCTGCCCTCACCCCACGCCCACAGGTGCAGCTCCCATTGGCCAGCCGGGTCAGGGCAGGGGACAAACTAGCGCCACTCGTGAGCACTGAGCCGGTGGCTTTTGAGGGGTCATGGCCCACGCTTCTCCCACTGCTGCCTGGCCCTCTTCTCCTCCTGTGGCTGGGCTCGAGCTGCGGCATGTGCCCGTGGCCTTTTATTTTTTTTAAAGTACATTTTGTAACGTGGTATTACATCAATGTGGGTTCAGCTCTGGTGGTTACAGTTTCAAGCAGAGTGAAAGTCACTTCCATTATTTGCTTCAAATTTAGAGTCTCTAAGAACACATAAAGACCAAAGGTAGTGACCACATCGACATTCACCAATACAAGCCCTAGTCTATGTTATAAGTTTTATTAAAGTTACAATTAAAGTTATGATTACCCAAGCATATAGAAATTCTATACAGACCTATGCGCAAGTTGCAAATATAGTTATATTCATGTCCTTGACAACAGTGTCCTTGACAATAGGATCTGATGGGTCTCTCATGATTTGATCATCAGTAGAGGGATGGTTCCTGCTGGAGTCTCCCCAGAGAGCTCAGTTTTCCCATTCTGGGCATCTCCTTTTTATACTATGATTCTGTCTACACCTATATTCTGCACAGGTCCCTAAAAGTGTCCACCCTCGTTTCTCTTATTGGAATGTGTCCCCTGTTTTCTTTCAGTCCGGGTAAGTTCCCCTTATTCTCATTAGTATTGACACACAGCCTATATCCCACGATTAAGACACATTCCTGAGACAGATGTGCCTTTATGGTATTTTTATGATCTAATATTAATCTTTTGGGTAATTTTGCACAGTATTATCACTTGGTACCTGTAAGAGTGCGGACTCACCCCTGCGGCGCCTCCTGCTAGTCTCATCCGGGAATTACCGTATTGTTCTGAGTATAGGCTGCTCCTGATTATAAGCCGCACCCTTAAAGTTTGGTGCTATTTTAAAAAAATTAAATTTTTAACTTTTTTTAACTTAAAGAAAATATACATATTAGTAGAACAGTAAAACAGTATTTTATTTAATGAATAGGAAGACATGTACCAGTATCTTTAACACTTTTAACACTTTTGGTAGTCCTGCTTTTGACGGCATATGTTATATACTCAGAAATATTGAAAACTATTTTGTAGTTATACTGTAAATAAAGAAGGGAAAAGGAATGGACAACAAGGAGACTGATGGGAACAGTTCTCACCCTCTCCCCTGCACAACAATCAACAACATTAGCAAATGTTCTTAGGGTTAGGGATCATGCTCCCCCCCCCCCCCGCGAACTCCTGCCCCATCCAACCCCCCGCGTTCCTTGACACCTCCCCCCACCCCAGGGACCCCTGCCCCATCCAACCACCCCTTCTCTCTGTCCCCTGACAGCCCCTGGAACCTTGCCCCTGACTGCCTCCCACCGCCCCATCCATCCCCTGATCCTTTCTGACTGCCCCACCAGGACCCTTGCCCCTATTCAATCCCCCTGTTCCCTGCCCTCTGACCCCCCAACCCTGAACTCCCCTGCCCTCTCTCCAACACCCCCTCCCTGCCCCCTTACCGCGCTGCCTGCACATGGCTGGCGGCGCTACAGTCCGGCCGCAGCTGGAACCAGGAGCCCCGGGATGCTGGGCCGGGGCAGGAGTCACGTGACCGGAGCCTGGAGCTGGAGGATGTGGTGGGAGCCGGACGGCCAGAGCCAGGTAGCTGGCCGGCCAGAGTAGGGCTGCCGGGAAGGGATGCAGGGCCGGGGCCGGAGCCGGGCGGTGGGGGACGCGAGGCCAGGGCCGGCGGAGGCGGGTACGCAGGGCCAGGGCCGGGCGGCGGGGGAGGCGGGGACGGGGACGGGACGCAGCTGGAGCCGGGCGGCGGGGGACACGAGGCCGGGGCCGGCGAAGGCGGGGACGTGGGGCCGGGGCCGGAGCTCCCAAGGAGTGTGGGGTTATTGCACTGGCCTGAGCTGGAGGGTGGAGCACAGCTAAGTCACCTCAGTAGGAACCTGGGAGGCATTGAAAAAAACCTCCCAGAGCGCCGCCCTGTGCAGTAGGAATGCAGCTTCTCTGCTTCATTAGAGAGTTCAATGTGGGCTCTCCTGCATGGCTGAGGAGTCTTGCTGGCAGGTGTGGGCCCACGGCCCTTACCTTCCCCACCTCCACCAGAGTTGTTACCACTGTGGCACTGCTAGCTCTGTGCAGTCATTATTCTCATGTGAGTGCAAGGACTGCAGTTCTGACTGGCTCCTTCCTGCAGGAGCAGCGGGGGCGGGGGCTCCTCACAGCATCCATACTTGGGGCAGCTATATACCCCTGTCATTTTAAAGCAACCATTTTCTCCTAGGAGCAGTTTGTAGTTCTGTACCTGGTGAGTTTGCTTGTGCCAGTCTGATTTAAAAGCAGCAAAGAGTCCTGTGTCACCTTATAGACTAACAGACATATTGGAGCATGAGCTTTCGTGGGTGAAAGGTGCCACAGGACTCTTTGCTGCTTTTACAGATCCAGACTAACACGCCTACCCCTCTGATACTAGTCTGATTTAAGTAATCCTTAACAATTGTGGACCCAACCCTGTAAGATATTCAGTGCCTGAGAAGTCCCGAGGGCTGTGTCCTGCTGAAGTGAGGCAGCAATGGGGTAGGAGACAAGGAGGCGAGGGGCAGGATTTGGTCCTGCTTTTGAGCCCTGATAGAAATGGAACAGTAAGTACTAGTTTGTTCTCATTATAATTTCTGTAGCTGATGCCAGGAGCCCATCAGGCGAAAATCTGAGCGCACACATTTGAAATATTGCTCCTGTAGTTTATAAAAATTATATTGTAAAAGATTATTTGCTAGAAAGACCAAGAGAACATGGTTTTCCATTCGTAGTAAAAAAAAATCCTGATGGAAATACACTGGTGCTATTCCAAATAGTAAACAATGAGTCTTTAGTGGTACGTCTTTGAAGTTTCCTCCCAGCTTGAGGGTACTATGGAGTCAGTGCCAGCCAGATTAATGCAGGGGTTTAGAGGCTGCAGGCCAGGGCCCTGGGCTAAGCGGGGGTCCAGCAAAAAGATCTCTGGGCTGCCAAACGTCCAGATCTTTTTGCAGGGACCCCCTTAGCCCAGGACTACAGCCACTAAAGCCCCTCCATTAATCCGGCTGGCAGGGTGCAGGAGGCAGATCCACGCACTGCTGTTCCCCTAGGGTGACCAGACAGCAAATGTGAAAAATCGGGATAGGGGGTGGGGGGTAATAGGAGCCTATATAAGAAAAAGACCCAAAAATCGGGACTGTCCCTATAAAATCGGGGCATCTGGTGTCATAGGTTTGTTCCCCACTTTGAACCTTAGCGTCCACAAGATGGGGACCTGCATGGACTCCTCTAAACTTAACTCCTAGTTTAGATCTGGTAAAGCTGCCACCAGCTAGAGATTCCAGTGTCTAACACACTCCCTGTTCCCTCAAACTTTCCCTGGGGAACACAGACCCAAACTCCTTGGATCTTAACACAAAGGGAAATAAACCATTCCCCCACTTCCCCCTTCCTTAGCCGTCGGAAGAGATCACCTTGATTCAAACTCCTTGAATCAAACAAAGAGGGATTCCCTTCCCCCCCCTTCCCCTGAGATTCCAAAAAGGGAAGAAATCAAACAGGTTCTAAAAAGAAAAGATTTTATTAAAAGAAAGAAAGAAAGTAATACTATCTCTGTAACACCAGGATGAAAAATATTACAGGGTCTAACTTTAAACCTAGAGGGACTCCCCCACCCTTTCTCAGAATAATCAAAGTAACAGCAAACAGAAATAAAGATATTTCTCCAGCAAACACACATTTGCAAATACAGAAATTAATTATAAGACTAATCCGCCTTTCTAATACTCACTATACTGAATAGAAGAAAATACTTCAGGAAGCTTGGAGAGCCTGGATATACGTCTGGCCCCTCTTAGATCCAAAGAGAGAACAATCCCCAAACAAAGAACACAAACAAAGACTTCCCTCCACAGAGATTTGAAATTATCTTGTCCCTTGATTGGTCCTCTGGTCAGGTGTCTGTCAGGTTACTGAGTTTGTTAACCCTTTACAGGTAAAAGCGACCTTAACCGTTAACTATCTGTTTATGACATCTGGTCACCCTAGTTCCCCCATGCTGGGCTGGAGCTGCACGGCAATCTGGGGAAGCGCCGATGCTTCACTCCATCTGCGCACTGTCTTCGCCTGCTGGCACTGCCCCCACAGAGCCCGTCGGCTGGGAACTGCGACCAATGGGAGCTGTGGGGGTGGTGCGTGGAGCCACCTGCCTCCCCCCAAGCACTGGCCGCTTCCAGGAGTGGCGAGGGGGCCAGGGCAGGCAAGGAGCCTGTCTCAGCCCTGCTGTGCCACCAGACGAGAGTTGCCTGAGGTAAGCACATAACATAACATAAGAACGGCCGTACCGGGTCAGACCAAAGGTCCATCTAGCCCAGTCTCCTGTCTACCGACAATAGCCAATGCCAGGTGCCCCAGAGGGTTGAACCTAACAGGCAATGATCAAGTGATCTCTCTCCTGCCATCCATCTCCATCCTCTGCCAAACAGAGGCTAGGGACACCATTCTTACCCATCCTGGCTAATAGCCATTAATGGACTTAGCCAGCATGAATTTATCCAGTTCTCTTTTAAACACTCAGAGGGGTAGCCGTGTTAGTCTGGTTCTGTAGAAGCAGCAAATAATCCTGTGGCACCTTATAGACTAACAGATGTTTTGCAGCATGAGCTTTCGTGGGTGAATACCCACTTCTTCGGATGAACTGCTTGCATCCGAAGAAGTGGGTATTCACCCACAAAAGCTCATGCTGCAAAACGTCTATTAGTCTATAAGGTGCCACAGGATTCTTTGCTGCTTCTTTTAAACACTGTTATAGTCCTAGCCTTCACAACCTCCTCAGGTAAGGAGTTCCACAAGTTGACTGTGCGCTGCGTGAAGAAGAACTTCCTTTTATTTGTTTTAAACCTGCTGCCTATTAATTTCATTTGGTGACCCCTAGTTCTTGTATTATGGGAATAAGTAAATAACTTTTCCTTATCCACTTTCTCCACATCACTCATGATTTTATAGACCTCTATCATATCCCCCCTTAGTCTCCTCTTTTGCCATCTAAAAAGTCCTAGCCTCTTTAATCTCTCCTCATATCAGACCCTCTCCAAACCCCTAATCATTTTAGTTGCCTTTCACTGAACCTTTTCTAGTGAAAGCATTTCTTTTTTGAGATAAATAGTAGGGAAGATATACCTATCCTCCCAGAACTAGAAGGGACCTTGAAAGGTCATGGAGTCCAGCCTCCACTAGGAGGATCAAGTACTGATTTTTGCCCTAGATCCCTAAGTATCCCCCTCAAGGATTGAACTCACAACCCTGGGTTTAGGAGGCCCATGCACAAACCACTGAGCTACAGAGACCACATCTGTACACAGTATTCAAGATGTGGGTGTTCCATGAATTTATATAAGGGCAATAATATATTCTCAGTCTTATTCTCTATCCCCTTTTTAATTATTCCTAACATCCTGTTTGCTTTTTGTCTGCCTCTGCACACTGCGTGGACATCTTCAGAGAACTATCCACGATGACTCCAAGAGCTTTTTCCTGACTCGTTGTAGCTACATTAGCCCCCATCATATTGTATGTATAGCTGGGATTATTTTTTCCAATGTGCATTACTTTACATCAGGCCTGCACAACTCGTAAAGCGGCGAAGGCCACATTACTCCAAAGAAAACAGCTGAGGGCCGAACCCTCTTGGCCCCGCAGAAACACCCCGCCCCAGGGCCGTCCAGCCCTGCAGAAACAAACCCTCCTTCCCCAGTGCCGCCCCACCAAAACAGCTGTGGGCCAAAAAGGAAGGTTGGGGGCGGGGAGGTGATACTTTATTTTAAATCAACCAGGGGCTCCCAGTTGAAGAGGTGGCTGGGAGCCCTCAGGGTCAAATTAAAGGGCTCCGGGCTCCGGCGGCTGGGGGAACCCGGCAGGGTCGGCTCTAGGTTTTTTGCTGCCCCAAGCAAAAAAAAATTTGGCTGCCCCCCTCCCAGCCCTGGGCTCCCCCCTGCTGCCCCAATCCTGGGCTCTCCCCCCACTGACCCACACCCCCTGCCGCCCCAGCGCTGGGCTTCCCCCTTTCCTCCCCACCAGGGCCCTCCCCCCACCCTGCTGCTGCCCAAGCCCTGGGCTCCTCCCCACCAGTGTCTCCCTCCCACACACACCTCCTGCCTCCCCAGCCCTGGGTCACTGGTAATGCTCCCAGGGCAGGTCATTCAGCAGGAATTTTGGATGTGCACAGAACACAGACAGGATTGGTTCCCATATCTACAGAGCTGCAGTAAAGTGGAACAATTTTCAGCTTGTGTGATTGGAGGAGATCTGGATGCATATTATAAGACTGTCCTCCATAAATGAGGAAAAGTTGAGGTGCCTTTATTATTCTTTTATTCCACTCTTTCTTTCTATGGGGAATTTGCCAATGCAATATCACTGTCTTCCCTTCAAACAAACAAAAGGGCAATGGCTGTTGAAAATAGCAATTCCAGTCCTAATAAGCATTTCTTGCTCAATTTTATCCTGCTTTTTCTACAGCAAGTTACAGTGGATCAGTATATTTGATTTGGGAGAAATGAAGTAACAGCTGCCCAAACTGAGCTTGAGCACTCCTGAATTTTGAGGTGTTCAAATCTGGAAGGCAGGTGCTGGGGCGGGGGCTGTGGGCTCCACGGGGGAGCATGGCAGCAATGTGTCTGGAGCTGCATGGAGCCAGACACGCTGGTCTGAGTGGCACGGTAAGGGGGCTGGGGGTTGGAGAAGGGGTAGGGGGTTCCAGGGGGCAGTCAAGGGACAGGGAGCAGGGGTGGTTGGATGGGGCAGAGGTTCAGGGGGGCAGTCAGGGGACAGGCAGCAGTAGGATAGGCATGGGAGTCCCAGGGATTTATCACGGGACAGGTAGGGGGTGGGGTCCTGGGGGAAAGTTGGGGGGGGTCTCAGGAAGGGGCAGTTGGAAACAAGGAGAAGGGAGGCTTAGATAGGGGCTGGGGTCCCAAGGAGCAGTTGGGGCAGGGGTCTTGGGAGGGGGCAATTGGGGGACAGGGACCAGCGGTGTTAGATGGGGGTGGCGGTTCTGGGGGGCAGTTGGGGGAGGGTTGGTCCTAGGACTGACCCTTGGGGAACACCACTAGTTACCCCTCTCCATTCTGAGAATTTACCATTAATTCCTACCCTTTGTTCCCTGTCTTTTAACCAGTTCTCAGTCCATTAAGGGACCCTTCCCTTTTATCCCATGACAGCTTAATTTACGCCCCCCCAGTTGGAGCCCTCCCTCCCTCCCTCCCACACCCCAGCCCTCTGCCCCAGCCTAGAGCCCCCTCCTGCATTCTGAACCCTTCATGCAATAAATAAGTTAGCTAAATTTAGTTTTCATTTTATTGAAAATTTATTTGAAAATTATAGTGCATTTATATATATATATTTATAGTTAATTATTTAATATTATCATATGTGTGTGTTCGGTGGGGTTGTGCGCAGGGCATATAGTGGTCATGTGGTTCTTTTGGTTAATGGTGGTTGCAAATGTGGCTCCCGAATCACGTGACAGTGAGCACCACTTGTGTAGCCCATTGTATATTATATAAGGCCAGGGGTGAAGCTGGCGGAGGGAGGGACATCTTCATCTGAGTGTAATATTATTTTTCCACTCCATTTCACAGCCATGTCTACGGGAAAGGAAAAGCCCAAGAATTCAGTACAGGGAGATCCTGCAAAGGATGAACTAGCCAAGAGACTGGAAGCAGTGGGTCTGAGTGCAGAGTACTGGCTGCCTAAACTACACAAACAACTTGGAGTTACCTCTGCTCAAGCCTTGAAACACCTGCGATATGACGACTACCTAAACTTAGAGTGCAATGTGCAGCACACATGGGAAAAGCAGGCGCTCCAAGAACTACTTAAGACAGACAGCAAGGCAACAATGAAGCAGCTGCAGGAGCAGCACTTGGAGATGCTAAAGAAGAGGCAGGAGCAGGCTAAGTCGGCGCTGAAGGAGCTAAAAGAAATGCAGGAGAAAGGCAGGAGCCGCCATGAAGAAGCTGTAAGAAAGAAAGAGGAGGAGCTGCAGGGAGCTATGGACATAGCCCCAGAGTATTGGGCACCAGCTGAGAAGCCTTTGAAGGAAGTGATAGAGAATGTGCACAGACAATTAGACCTCCTGGAGGAGTCGGTGTCCCAGAGTGAGAATCTCTCTGACAAGGAAGTTTTGAGATGGGCGTCGGGAGGGCTGGCCCTGCAGGGCATTTACAAAACCAACACGCTTGCAGAGATGGCGGAGACGCGAGAGCAGCTCATAGACATCCCAGAAGGGTTCGAGCTCTTTGGTCCAGAGCAAGGGCCGCTGTTTGAGAAGAAGGAGTTTTCATCGTCCGAAGCAGAATCCACATTCACCAGGAGCATGGAGAAGCTGGGGATTAGCATCGCATCCAAGGGTGGATTTGGGGGGTTTAGCGCTGAAACCAGCACAGATTATGGCAAATCTGAAGAATCAAAAAAAACCCATAGGTCCCGCTTGGAACACACTTACATTTGCACCACCAAGTACAGCTACATCCCACTGGCCTCAAGCCACTTCCCCAAGGATAAGTTTCGACTTTCCAGTGCAGCGCTGCAAGAGTTAAAAGAGATTGAGGACATTTTAAGTCACACCCCAGAGCCGGACAAGCTCAACTTGCTGAAGAGCAGGGGCGGGAATTTCTTCAAGAGATTCGGGTCTCATGTAAACCAGGGCCCCCTTCACTTGGGTGGGATATTCTGGTGGAAAGCGTCTTCTGAGGGATTCCGGGCAGAGCAGCTGGACGAGGTGAAGAAACGAACATCTGATGCACTCAGCTCTTATGTTGGGGGCAGCTACAGTGGCTTTGGTTGGAGCATTGCAGCTGGTGTGACTGCATCAAAATCAGGTTCTGAAGCCTCATTTCAGGGCGCAGATAAAAAACAAATGCAAACAGAGGTTCAGCTGTCTATTACCAAGACAGGCGGCCCACCTGCAGTGGATTCACTCACAGCATGGAAATCTGGGCTACTGGCCAGTAACAAAACCTGGTCTGTTATTGACAGAGGTTCTCGGCTGATTCCAGTGTGGGACATAATCCTGTCCAATCACAGACAACATTTTAACAATGTTTATCAAATGAGGAGCAGCCTCATACATGCTTATGAAGCCCTAACAAACCTAAGTGTCAGTACATTGCTTGGGGAGGAGTTAGCCAGTGCAGTGTATGAGGCCAGATCATTCTTAGAGGACATGAAGTCCTGGGAAGTCTCTGGGGATGAAGAACAGCTGGTGACACTGATGAACTTCAAACAGAAGCTGAATGAAAAAACAAGAAGCCCTAATGTATGGATTGACATTTGCCTGTCGGATAAGGTGCTTCAAGATTTCCTGGAAAAAACAGTTTCTCTGTGCAAAGATTTATCTGCCCCAAATGAGAAGTACATCAAAGCTTTGCTGCACTGCCTTCTGGATCCTTATATCTATTCAGTTAAGAATTTCCCCAGATCTTCTTTCATTATGCAATGGATTTTCCAGTCAGCAGCAGAACAAGCAGGACAGATCTGCAGCTCAGATCTTACAGATTTCATTAAAGTTTTACAACAAATGGAAAGTGACGTCACGGATGCTACTGCTGCCTCTATGAATTCTCCCGCAGCACAGCAAGAAGCAAAAAGAAAAGCTACTCTGATTCTCAGTTTATCCTTCCATTCACTACTGCAGGCTCTAAGAAAGAGAGCTGAGACAGACACAGAACTGTTATTACTCTCAGTTGCAGCCAGTGCAGGATACCGTGTGGACAGTCACACTTTTCGGTATCTCCTTGGGTGCCCAGAAATTAACTTCATGTTAAAGGAAATGCAAAGGGCACATGAGGGATATTTGATCCTTAGGGATCAGGATGTTTCCAGAGCTCAGGCTTTCCTGCTGTTGACAGGTCTGACAGTAGCAGCTAAAAATAAAGTTATGGCCCCCGAAGAGAAGAAGAAATGTTTGACTTTTATTGAAGATCACATGGGCAACTCGCTATCACAGGAAGTTACTTTTGTCCTTACAAAGCACAGGGCACTCACTGATTGGAAGGCACTGGAAAGAGACTTGAAGTCCCTTGTAAACGGAAATTTTGAAGTCACAAATGATGATCAGCAGAAGGAATATATAAAGAAAGAACTAGAAAACGTTTTTCAAGAAATCAAGCAGGTAAATTCACCAGTATCAACATCCAAAGAAGTGCAATCCAGTGACACTAAGACATATGAATTTTCCCCAAACTCAGGGTTTCTAAAATTAATTCAGCAACTTAAACTTGAACATTACTATCCAAATAAAATGGGGATGGCAGACTTCCAGAAAATTCACAAAACATCTTTACATGGCAGCCACCCCAGCAATGAAAGCGAGCTGCCATTTTATTTTTTGGATAAGCTGCTGATGCTGGACTATCGGGTAAGAAATTTGATTTGCAAGGATGACGGTAAAACAAAACAAGGCATAGCCAATATACTGACCACCAGCGATGATGTGAATGAGCCCACAGATAATTTAGATGACATTTTTAATGATGATGAGGAGGAATCTAATGAATTTGCTGAAAGTAATAAGGGTCAGGTGCATCCCATGGACATCCAGATGTCAATTTTTCACTGTGCAGATGATTTCATGAGGCAATATATTTCAACAAAGCTTTCGTTATGTCAATTTGCACTTCCACTTTTGGTGCCAGATCCCCGCACTTCAGAAATAGAATTCCCTCTTTGGTCCTTTTGCCAAGTTAACAAGAAATGGCAGAGTCATGAGAAATTTCAAAACAGGGCTGGGATTAGGAAATGTAAAGATAAATTGATTTATCAAGCAGATCTACCAGTGGTGTCCTTCATAAGATTTGGTGCATCTTCTTTTTCTAAATCTCAGCTCTTAAATACACTGTTGAGTAAGCAAAAGCATAATATTTTTTTCCATCGTCACTGTAGAGGCAGTAGTAAAAACTGCCTCTTGATGGAAGGTGTTGTAGAAATCACCTGGTATTGCCCAGGTAGAGATGATGATGACAGGTTTGACAGTTGCATCGCATTCACTAATCTTCATGGAGATGCAAGAGAACATGAGCGACAAGTCAAATTTTTACAGGAAATAGCTTCTGTCACTGTGGTTCTCTTGTCGGACACTGATCGGAATGAAAAGGGCAGGAAGGTTTTACGAGACCTTCTAAAATCCCCCAAACCTGTCATCTTTCTCTGTATTGACAAAGAGAGAACATCAGTTAACAAGTATGAAAAGCGAGTAAAAATAGCTGTTAAGAACCAGAATGAGGCAAAATTAATGGAGGAACTGACCACTGCAATTAAATGTGCTGTAGAAACTTCAAATATTCCTTGTAGTCTAGATAAATGTGCAAACATTGCTCGAAAGCATGGATTCCATGTTGATGAAGACAAGAGAGAGTGCACGGACGGCAAAGAACTGGCACAGAAAATAGCAGGTTTTCTGAGACAGAAAAATATTTTATATACTAAGGACAAATTATTACCTCTCCAAGGAGAGTTGTGGCACAAGTGGTGTAAAAAGGATAAAGAACGAACCCATTTACAGGACAATGAGAAGATGGGCATTGAACAGCACCTAAGCCAAATACAATCAGAAAAGCATGCACTGCGACAGGAGCAGTTACAGAGAGCGTTCCCCCTGAATGAACTAATGCAGTCAGTGCTTTCAGCTCTGACTTTACCTTCCCAAAAAACCAAAATGTACTTCTTACAGTGGCTGAAAATATTTACAGCTGATCTATCTTCTGATCATCTTCCAGAGCTTCACCAAAAATACCATGATTTGTGGTCACAAACCCTGGCAAAAAAACAAAGAGAAGAAAATAATGACTTGCAAAAACAATTAGAAGAATTATCACATGAAATAAATGAATCTACTTTTGGCCTTGAGCATCTTTTGAGAGAGGTGGGTCAGATTTATGAAGCTTTGGATGCACTACCTGAACAGGATAAGTGCTTTCTTGAACTACCAAAAATTGTAGCTGATTTGATGGTTGAAGGGTATCCTATCGAGCTGCTGGATGGTGACACTTCTTATGTGCCATTGAAGTGGGTCGGAGCCATCTTTGACAAGTTAATTGAGAAATTAGGAGACCAAAAGGTGTTTGTTCTTTCTGTACTTGGCATCCAGAGCACTGGAAAATCAACCCTGCTGAATGCCATGTTTGGACTTCAATTTAATGTCAGTGCAGGGAGATGCACCAGGGGAGCATTCATGCAACTAATTAAGATAGATGATGAGCTCAGAGAAGAGCTGAACTTTGACTTTGTTGTGGTTATTGACACTGAAGGGCTTCGGGCAATACAGCTAGAAAACAGATCAGCACTCAGCCATGATAACGAGCTAGCCACTTTTGTCATTGGTCTTGGCAACATGACTCTGATCAATATTTTTGGAGAGAATCCTTCTGAAATGCAAGATATCCTGCAGATCGCTGTCCAGGCATTTCTGAGGATGAAGCAAATAAATCTCTCCCCAAGCTGTTTGTTTGTGCATCAAAATGTTGGAGATATAACTGCAAATGAAAAGAATATGGAAGAACGAAGATGCCTTCAGGAAAAATTAGATAAAGTAGCAGTTACTGCAGCCCAGCAAGAGTTCTGTGATGTTACCTGCTTTAGTGATGTTATCCAATTTGATGTGAGCACCCACATTCATTACTTTCCTCACCTCTGGGAAGGAAACCCACCGATGGCACCTCCAAACCCCAGTTACAGCCAAAATGTGCAGGAACTAAAGAGCAGGATTCTCATGGCTGCCAAAGAAAAATCTGAACGTAGTTTTCTAAGACTGTCAGAATTAAAAATGCGCACTCAGGACCTATGGGAGGCTTTGTTAAATGAGAATTTTGTCTTCAGCTTTAAAAATACACGGGAGATTGTTGTATACAGCAGACTGGAAAACAACTATAACAAATGGACCTGGGAACTGAGACGTTTCATGCTTGATCAGCAGAACAAGCTGAACATCCAAATTCAGAACGGGAGAATCTCCGAAATAGATAGAGTAGATCTTGAAAAAAGAGTTCAAGAAAAATATGATGCCACTGAAAAGGATCTAGAAAGGTATTTTTGTGAGGACAAGGACTGCAAAATACTGATTCAGTGGAAAACAAATATTAAAAAAAGAATGGACAGTTTCAGACAAGGACTGATTGACAACATTGATAAAAAGGGTCAAGAACTTATCAAGCTAAAGAATCATCAAAGCCGTTTTGAACAAAGGAAAGCAACCTATAAAGATGAGTTGCTTATAAAAAGCAAAGAGTTGGCCCGACATTTCAGAGATAAGGATTTGAGTGAAAGTGAGCTTAGAGAGAACTTTATCAGAATGTGGAATGAATGGGTTACTGAGGTGTCCTCTGCCCCTCATGTTGAGCCCAATTTTAAAGCTGATATGGAGATTTTCCTTGGTAAGCACTTTCAATCAGTACACGATATAAGTAACAGGATTAAAAGATCCTCTGAATGGATTGTTTTTCCTCTGAACCCTTCTGAGCACATCTCAATGAAGAGAAAATGGAATGGACTGAAGAAGACTACTAAAGAATGTGATGTTGAGAATTTAAAGACAATGGCAGCACACCTAGAGCAGCATATCTATGAATACGTTGAGAACAAAGCGAGCGAGATAATGAATTACACTTCCAGTTACTTTCATGAAATAGTGGAGTTAATAAGCAAAGAGTTAGAATCTGATTCAGAGGATGACAATTTTACATTAACACACTTATACAAAGTGGATGTATCTCTGTATTTATGCCAAATGGCCACAAGAAAGTTTAGAGAGAAATTCAAAGCATTCCAGAAATCAAATGATCCAGTCTTGTATCTTGAAAGTAAGGAAGAGGAATTCTTTAGCTCTTTTAAAATCTCCTGTCAAGGAGCAACATCCATCACAACTTTTGCTGATATTTTATGCAGCAATCTTAAATCTGCTATCTGCCATGCAGTCTATGAGAAGACTGCCATTGCCATAGCAAATGAGATGAGGTCTACGCATCCAGCCTTCAGTGGCAATAGAAGCAAACTGGAAAAGTTCATGCTGTATTGGCTTTTAAAGCAGGAAGATTTTGAAAAATACCAACAGTATATTTATAACCCAAGGTATTATATGGAGGATTTTATCAGACGAGCTGTTGATAGGTATTGCTTAGATAAAAAAAAGCCAAAATTGAAAAATTTCTTAAATTTAAATCTTGATTCTTTCCAGTCTCTTGTTCTTTCGACAATTCATGAATCAACTAAAGTTGTTAAAGATAAACATGGCAACGTAGTCTCATGGTTGGATGAATTTTGTATCAGGCTTGGAGATGATTTGTACCTTCCCAGAAGCAATCTGACAAGCATTGAACATCAAGAGACAAAAGACATACAATTTCTTGAACAAGTGGTGAGCGAGTCACTGATCCCTGCCTTAGAACAGCTGAAAAACACATTCTCAAAGATTGATTTGGATCCATTTGTCACAAAACCCCATCAACTCCTATTTGAGCAGCTCAGTGGGTGTTTGAAGCAATGTCCCTTTTGCAAGGCTGTCTGCACAAACACAATTCCTGGTCATGATGGAGATCACAGTGCTCTTTATCATCGTCCTCAGGCTCTGGCTGGCATCCAGTGGGAAGGGACAAATCATCTAGTCACTGACATTTGTACCAGCCTTGTAGCAAGTGACTGCAAAATAGTGCTTGATGGAAAAACAATTCCGTGCAAAAATTATCGAGAAGTAGGACGTGACTTTGCAAATTGGGACATCAAATCAGATACCTCCCAACTGTCTTATTGGAAATGGTTTGTCAGTCATTTTAGATCTGACTTAGAAAAAATGCATAATGGAAAATTTGAAGGCAAGGGGGAAATCCCGACTGGTTGGAATAACTTAAACAAGGAAAAAGTACTTGATGAGATGTTATCAATGTGGACCATGTTTGATGGTAAGAATGAATTGGATGTGAAATTTATGTTTTGAAAAGGATATTGAAAAATATTTGCAATGAATAGCTTTAGGAAGAAACTTTTTCTATCAAAAATAAAGTAACGTGTATTAGAGGGTTTGTCATATTTTACTTAAAAAAAAAAAACCCACAATATTTTTTGTAGGCCTCAAGGGAGAAGTTGCCGTGAAACTTTCCAAAAGAAGCGTCCGTCTTCATAATAGAATTCACCAGTTCCATCATGCTTTGTTCCACTTGGAGAAGCCATTCCTGAAAATTAATTCAAATGCAGTTGGTCTTCTTTGGTAGCAGGAATTGCAAGAACACAGAGAGTTCAGCATCGAGAGAGGACTCTTGGGTTACATGGCAAGGACACTTAAACTGAGGACAATACCAAATTGATAAGATCTTTGTTAAAATGAATGAGAGAACAACAAATGCTACGAAACACAGAGTTATAAAGCAATCATACAACTCTGTGACGCCTGATGGTAACATCTCTATTAGAGAGAACTACTTAGCCTAACATACTCACACCCTTCCTTGAAGGCCTGGTAGTAGGAGACGGAGGACCAGCCTGGTCCCTGGCATGCCCGATTAATTTGATGGTCCAGGCTTCCCCAGTCGGTAGGGATTTCATTCGAGTGTTGAGTAGCTAAGCTGTATTGCAAAGCTGAGCTAATAGCTTGATAAAACATAGAAAAAGCAGGGTGAATGAACGACCCTCTTGCATGGCTGTTGACCCCTTTTATAGGGTCCTGGTATTGCTTAATCCAGGCCCAACCTACCATGCCCAGATCTTATTTCCTCCCTCTAATAAATCTTCAGGTACACTTACTCTAGAGCTTAACATATTATGAGATAATCAATATTAATACACGTGAATATCTCACTCCCGAAACCGTTACCTTTGGCCTCACTTGTGACTTCCATGTTCTGCAGCATACCCTGTGGTTATTGGTCTGTTCCAGACATATGATAAACATATTCAGTTCTTTGTTCATTTCCCAATTCAGTTCCCCAAAGTCAAGGGGGGCGACCGATAGGCCATTTATCTATGCCAAAGTTTACAAATACTCATACTAACTTGCTCTAGCTAATCATACAGGATACAGGCCTGCAGGTTCCTTGCGTTACAGCTAACTATTATGAATAACCATGTTATGAGTAACATATACTGGAAATTATAAACAACCCCTGAAAGTATGATTCAGTAATAGTAAGATATAACAAAATAGTATGAATCAACCCAATGAAGAAAATAATATTATGTAATATAGCAGGCTAGCAAACTGATCTTATGGGCTACAGTATGAACAGACAGGAGAGGTTATTCTCACAGTGAAGCAGTGTAAAAAGCACCCCAAGGTTGGAGAACTAAGGGGTCACAGCTGTTCAACAGTCCAGATTATACCCTGGGTAATGTCACATGCACATAGAGACCAGGTCTGAAAATGTAGACCTAGTTGTCTCATCCATGTTTAAAATGGTTGTATGAGAGAGAGAGAGAGAGAGAGAGAGAGAAGGAACAGTACCTCAGGAGACAGACTTTTGCACAATGATTTCAGGGAGTTCATGCCCTACTGTGCTATCCCTGAAAAGCAAACTGAGAAGCAACTTTAACCTTGGACCTGGACCACATCAGGCTGGCCAACAGTCAAAGGAAACAAGCCCTGATCAGCCTCAAGGGAGAAGAGGAGGAAATGCAAGAGCCCGTGTGTCAGCCCTCATTCAGATGCCACTCATCGTAGTGCAGACTGTGATGCTCTAAAAATTATCTCAAATAGCTTTTCTTTTTCTAAGTGTTAATTCTGTATTAAGATTTTACTGCTATACATTTTTTCTGCAAATAGTGCTACCTACCATTACGTCATGAATGCAAGGACGCATGCCTATAAAAGATCAGCAAATAAATGCTTGTTCAAAATATTTTAAGAGCTGTTGCCTGCTTTTCTTTAAACAGGTGAGTCCATTGTGTGCTCCAGGGATGCCATTTGGGGATGCAGAGATGGGCTCTCCCCACCCAGGTTTCATACCAGAGATCTGCTCACAGTGCACACTCTAGACCCAGACCGAGCTCTTAACTGCAACACAGCTTGAGTGTGACGTGATGACTTCTGTACTGCTCCCAGCTTCCCCCTTGGGGCAGGGAGTTTGTTTGCAAACAGAGGCAAGGTGATTAAGATAACCAAAGGCTTGCAATTAAATTAAGGATCATTAGATGATCCTGAAAGCATTGCCAGGCACTCCAGTTAAAAGATAAGGAAACAAAGGGTAGGAATAAATGGTCAGTTTTCACAATGAAGAGAGGTAGATAGTGGTGTCCCCCAGGGGTCTGTACTGGGACCAGTACAGTTCAACATATTCACAAAGAAACTGGAAAAGGGGTAAACAGTGAGGTGACAAAATTTGCAAATGATACATTACTCAAGATAGTTAAGTCCAGAGCAGACTGCAAAGAGTTACAAAGGGATGTCAGAAAATTGGGTGAGTGGACATCAAAATGGCAGATGAAATTCAATGTTGATAACTGCAAAATAATGCCCATTGGAAAACATAATCCCAACTATACATATACAATGATGGGGTCTAAATTAGCTGTTACCACTCCAGAAAGATCTTGGAGTCATTGTGGATAGTTCTCTGAAAACATCCACTCAGTGTGCAGCGGCAGCCAAAAAAGCAAACAGATCATTGGGAATCATTAGGAAAGGGATCGATAATAAGACAGAAAATATCATAATGCCTCTATATAAATCCCTGGAATGCCCACGTCTTCAATACTGTGTGCAGATGTGGTCGCCCCATCTCAAAAAAGATATATTAGAATTGGAAAAGGTACAGAAAATGGCAACAAAAATTATTAGGGATATGGAATAGTTTCCTTATGAGGAGAGATCAAAAAGACTGGGACTTTTCAGCTTGGAAAAGAGACAACTAAGGTGATGTGACAGGTTCAGTCACAGAGACCCCCTTGGGACTGTCACCTGATGTGCTGAAATTACCTCTGAGCCCATTTTCCCTGCCAGCCTGGGCCTCCAGAACCCTGCCTTGTTGAGCCAGACACACTAGCCTGCTGCAACACAGACCCAGGTCTGGGCCACGCCCCCAAAGCTGCAGGCTTTAACTGAAAAAAGCTTATCAGGTTACATGTCTCCAGCACTCAGACACCCCGCTCCAAATGGGATCCAAACCCCAAGTAAATACGTTTTACTCTGTATAAAGCTTATACAGGGTAAATTCATAAATTGTCCACCCTCTAAACACTGATAGAGAGAGATGCACAGCTGTTAGACTCACCCCCGCCCACCCCCCACTCCCCGGTAACGACTCTTTACTGTGGGTTTACCAATAAACAAAAGTATAAAAGGTAGGATTTAAGTAATATCTCACCCTCAAAGATATTCACAGACTAGACTCCTTCCTAGTCTGGCCCAATCCTTTCCCCTGGTGCAGTCTTTGTTAGTCCCAGCAGACATCTTAGGTGGTAGGCAGGGGCTCTCTCATGCCTAGCAGCCCCCTGGCAGGAATCTTTCCTCTGCCCCTGGCCCCACCCCTCCTTTTAAATGGAAAAGTACCAGATTTAAGATGGACTCCAGGATCATGTGACATGGTCACATGTCTCTCAGACCTCATTCCCCATGGGCTGGCTCACACATACACAGGAAGGCTTTCAGGTAAATAAGGCCATTTACAATCAATTATCTGTGTCAATGGGAGCCATCAAGTTTTTAAACCACCATTAATGGCCCAAATTTGCACAATTACAATAGGACCTCAGAGTTATACTTCATATTTCTAGCTTCAGATACAAGGATGATACATGCATACAAATAGGACGAATATATTCAGTAGGTTATAACCTTTGTTATGATACCTTACAAGAGACCTTTTGCATAAAGCATATTCCAGTTACATCATATTAACATTCAGAAGCATATTTCCATAAAACATATGGAGTGCAATGTCACAGGGAGGATATGATAGAGGTCTATGAAATCATGAATGGTGTGGAAAAATTGAATAAGGAAATATTATTTACTCCTTCACATAACACAAGAACTAGGGGTCATCCAATTAAATTAATAGGCGGCAGATTTAAAACTAACAAAAGGAAGTATTTCTTCACAGTCAGCCTGTGGAACTGTTTGCCAGGTAATGTTGTGAAGGCCAAAACTAGAACAGGGTTCAAAAAAAGAACTAAAGAAATTCATGGAGGGTAAGTTCATCAATGGCTATTAGTCAGGCTGGGCAGGGATGCAGAACCATGTTCTGCACATCCCTAGCATCCGGCAACAGGGGATGGATCTCTTGATTACTTATTCTGTTCATTCCCTCTGAAGCACCTGGCATTGGCCACTGCTGGAGGCAGGATAGTGGGGTAAATGGACCATTGGTCTTACCCAATATGGCCATTCTGATGTTCTTATATATAACCCAGATGTATCTGCCCCCACTATAACCCACTAGACCCCACTCCCCTCCCAGAGCAGAGACAGAACCCAGAAATCCTGATGGAGTCTCTCTCTCCACAGAAGTAACAACAAAGTAAGAATATACATTAAAATTTTAAACCTAACCAGGGTCCCTTAAATGACTTGCCACAATGGCAGAACATGTTAGTATTAGAGCTGAGTGGGTCTAATATTTTACTTAATTTTCTCTCTTTTATATAGGAATTAGACACAGTGCTCCTGTCAGATAATTGCTGTTATCTGCCAAAAACCTGGAGTTTTCAGGTGCCTAAGTAGCCCCTGGTATCATGGTTAAAGTTGCCTCCCCTACCAAAATCGGAAGTGGTGCCCCTTGTTCCCTAACTTAAGTCACAGTTTTCTATAAGGTCCATCACAGCCTGTCCACTCTGGCAATAGGCATTTCTTCACTAACATAACTAGGAGTAGGGCAATGCAGTATGGTATAGCCTCTGCTTTTCACTTTTCACGTTTCATTTTGCTTGAATCACCCAGGGTGTAGTCACAGTGACTTTGGAATCTCTGATTCCAACATGATGCCCAGGTTTGTTTGTTTTTCTTGTTAAAATTATTAAATATTGCTCAGGCTTGGGCTACACTTGGGTGGGGGGAGAGATTTGAACTAAAATATGCAACTTCAGTTATGCTATTCGCGTAGCTGAAGTCGAAGTATCTTAGTTTGACTTACCTGGCTCTCCTCACGGCAGCGAGTCGACCACCACGGCTCCCCCGTCGACTCCGCTTACTCCTCCTGCCGAGGTGGAGTACAGTCGTCGATTTTGGGATTGATTTATCGTGTCTAGACTAGATGCGATAAATCAATCCCTGATACATCGAACACTCCCCGCCGATCCGGCGGGTAGTATAGACGTACTCTCAGTGATTCAATTAAAGTGCATTAACAGTCTCCACAGCACAAAACCAGGGCCAAATGAGTTAACCTTGTGAGTCCTCCTCCAGTTGTCTGAAACCCACCCAGGTATCTCACAACAGAAATATGTCATAATGCAATATTGAGCTTGTCTAGCAGTACCACAGCGTCACTATACTGTACCTCAGCACAAACCCAATTCACCTTCCGGCTCCCTGCTGTTCCGTTATGTATGAGCACACAGCACCACCAATTTCCCTGGCCACCAGGGACCAGGAGCAGTGTGAACATGGGTGAGTTCAGGGTCTCGGCTTTGCAAAACAATTCTGTTCTGTGCCCACTTGCTGTGGAAGTATTCCCCTTTAGCTCCACATACATCATGCAAAGCACAGCAGGCCATGATAATCCAAACCATATTGGCCACATTGGCATCCAGACAGGTCTGGATGCAGAACAAATGGGCTTTCAGCTGCCCAAAGGTGCATGCCACCACCACCATCTGCAGCTACTCAGTCTATTGAATTCCCTTCCCCCCACAGTCAGCGATGTTGGAGCGAGGCTTCATGAGCCATGGTAAGAGCAGGTATGGGGGGAGGTTCCCCCCAAATAAATATCAGCACATGTAGCCCTGAGGATTAATCTGTTGGTCTGTATAAAATGTCTTTTTGATAAAAGTGTGTAGGCTGCATAGATTAATAGAATTTGCAATAGCTGTAAACGCAAGATACCTAGAAGCTTCTAAACCAGACATCCTGGCCTATTTCCTCTGTGATGCTAAAAGCAACCTTTAAGACCCTTACTCAGAAAAGTGATAATAGGAAACAAACCTACGCAAATTGTCTAGGGACTTTCTGAATATCTGCTAACCTTTCACCTAGTTAGGTGCAAAAGTAGGGTATTTCTGCCCACAAAATACAACAAGTCTACCACAAGATACGTAGATAGTTGTCATTAATACGTATACAAAGGTCAGCCTATGAAAACAGGTACCCTCACTTTCCATGGGGAAAGACAAATTTGGGCATAAAAGGAAGGATTTCTCCCTATAAAAGGTGTGATAATCCACCATTAGAGCAGGCGATACACCCATCCTTCTATTCTCATCGCCTCACCCTGCCTACACCTACGAAAGCTGTCAACTAATGATAAGTCGTAGTGTTCTGTCCTTTCACAGCTGTAAGTATGAAATAATTCTTAATTTCTACTTCACCTCTAAAGCATCTATGCTAAGAAGGGTTTAATTCATAACCAGTTTCTTTATAACTATACTTCCTCTAGCAGAGGTGTGAAATTCACTCTAGTACTATTTGCTGCAAAGTGCATTAGATATCATATCATATCATATCATATCTCAAAGAACTGTGATATTTTGTAACTTTGTAATCAAACTGCTTTTAACATTTTACATTTACTTCTTGTTTTATTGGTTTTAAATAAAAGGTCTTGTTTGACTAATTCTGTCTCAGTATAGTTTTTCTGTCACATAACCCAATCTCCTTGTATTAAATTCTGTGAAGCCTGATTCAAGACGAACTTTTATCTTCTGATCACACATATTGGCGAGCCATACCCATATTATTAATACTTATTAATTATTACTAACATTACTAATTAATTAGAAAATTAATTATTACATACAACCAAATTAAGTGGATAAATTCCACTGTCCCTACTAACCCTCCCCAAATCAGGCAACAGACTGGCGAGCCGCCAGGAGGAGATTTAAGGAGTGTGTGACAGGAATTAGACCTTTTAGAGAGTTTTTCTTTGAAACACAATTACTTGAAACACAAGTAAGTAATAGTTAATTTCAGTAACTGAAATCTTTCTCTTAAACCAGAGTCAGAATCAACTGTGGTTATTGCTGCTGGCAGCACGCCCAGTATTTCCGTTTTGTATTGTGGTTATACATCCGAAAGGTTTTTACTTTCACTTTTGCCTAAAAGGTTTTAACTGTATTAGCTAACTGAATATTAAAGTAATAAAGTTTTAAAGTGATATATGTGCACAGAAAGGGGTTTTTATATGTTGAAGAAGTTAATGAATGGTACCGAATAAAATAATTTGCAGTAGCATCTGGATCCGATGACCCACACTAGTGGTGGCGGGGAGTTAATAAAGCAAGGTATTCATAGCCGCCAGAAAGGCCGCAATCAGTCAGAACTTGAATAGTTCAAAGATACCTTATCTTAGTCCCATTAACTCTTCCGGACTGCACCTCTGATCCGTCTGCCTCAGTATTCCCCGATATTTGGCAGGTCCCGACAGAGGGGAAAGACCTCTCGATCTGCTATAAGCCATCGAGAGAAGAGAGAAGAGAGTATCCCCCACTCCCTCTATTTACTTGGGACTTTTATGATACAGTGCTTAAACCGGTGTTAAGGGGTTATATTCCTGTTGTTTCTGTGAAGGGACGCCTTCTATATCAGAGTAAATCAACAGAGGATAGATTCTAGTGAATATACTAGACTATACTAGATTCTAGTGAATATACTAGGAAAAGAAAGAGATGAATTCTCTATTTCGTAGTAAGAGTGTTAAAAGTGAAGATAGAACAGGAGTGGAGTGTGTTGGAATTCCTAACTTTGCTAGGAAATATATTCAGGAACATAGTGGAATGATTTCTGAGCAGAGAAACCCGTGGGGTTTTGTGACTAATGTATTTGAGGATGAAACAGAGCAGAAAAAGAAAAGAGCTAAGGTGGTGAAGGGAATAGCTGTTGAATGCTTGCTTGTAGCTTGTAGTTCATTGGGAAAGAAATTGGATAAAAAGATGGAGTTACTCAGGGAAGTTCAGCAGATGCTAGTAGCCTATAGAGTAGACCGCGGTCGGCTGTTGGAAAAGATTAAAGAACTAGAAAAGGGAGAAAATATAGCAGAGGAGGTTGAAGAATTGATTCCCATCCCTATTGGTATGGTGGATCCGAGAGAGGTAGAAAATCCTATTGGACCAGTGACTAGAAGTAAAACAAGAGAATTAGCTCAAGCAGACACAGTACCTTCAGAAGCGAATTTGCAAGTTGAATCTGTGGAGTCAGAGGAAATTGGCAGTGCAGAGAAAACTGACAGTCTGCCGATAAGAGACGGAAGTTCTGAAGTGACAGTTCAGGAGGCGGAGACAAGTGTCACTGTCAGTGAAGCAGTTAGTGACACAAACAGAGAAGCAGAGAAAGAGGAAAAAATCTCTACTTCTGTAGAGACAGCTTCTGTGAGTGAAGAAGCGATACCTTTAGAATCGGTCATTGTTCAAGGGTTAGAAGAGGCCGTATCACAGGTAACACAGGTAGCTAATGCATGTGATGTAGTGATCTCTAAGTTACAAAGAGAGCTACAACAACAAGCAGGGAATAGAATTCCTGCTCCTCCACCCAATGTTACATTAGCACCATATAGAGTAGAAAATCCAGTCCCTTTGGGTGGACATTTATTGGCATTCGGGCAATCAACATTGCCTAGACTCCAGGAATTTCGTGGGTCCTCTACACCCCCGTGGTATATGCTGGTATCACCTAGTGTATCGGTAGAACGCCCTACCACGCCAGACTTTAGTGGACTAAGGGATGTCCTACGTCAGTGTGGAGACACTTTGAATGTAAGCCATAGACATTTCATGGAAAATTATCCTAGATATCCAGGATTATCTCCAGTGGAAAGTTTTGATGGTTCAGATGAGGAAAATGTGAATCCAGGTAGAAGGAGGCAAGGAATAGAAATTGTAGATTTAAGCTCAGATGAAAGCTCAGATGAAAGCTCAGATTCAGATCCAGAAGAAGGAACTGCAGGTTCCAATTCTGATTGTCCTGTAGCAGTTGTTACAGATATTAAAACCTTAGACCTGGTAGCAAAGCAAGTAGGAATGATGGAGGATTCTTCAGTTGCTATGCATGCACAACGTGTGCAGGAGACAGCAAAAGTGTTTGGCTTACCAAGGGAGGATTGGGTTAAAATCTTACAACTCACAGTGAATCGAGCATTGTGGAGTACTTTGCCACTTAAGTTTAGGGTAGGAGAGAAAACTTTTCAAGAGACAGTAGCCCTATTGGAACATAACCAGCACCCAGGGCAAGCTGGAGTAGCAATTCTGTCTAACTTAAAGCAGAAACCTAATGAAACTCCACATCAGTTTCATTTGCGGTTAAGTGCAGCTTGGCGGAGTCATATCAAAGAAGAAACAGATGAACTGCCATATATCAGTCTGCTTGTTAATAATTCTCTTCCTCAGTTAAGAGAAATGGTTAATATGCATATTACTGATGATATTTCTTTAAAAAGAACATTAGCCTTACTGGCTAAAGCACATGCACAGGGAGGTTCTAAATTAGGTCGGCGTGGAGCCCCGGTTGCAGTACTTCAGGAACCACAAACTAATCCTACGGTGAGGATTGAGGGACCTCAACCTCAGCCAGGATTAGGACGAGGCGTTCCTAAATTTCCTAAGTATCAACGTTGGCAAAATGACCCTAACCCACGTAATAACCCTGGACCTTCGAGTGGCCAGGCCCCTCGACAGGGTTATGCGTTTGGATCCTATGCAGGAGCCCGGGATCGTGTTCCTTTCTTTTCAGATGCTGCACAGAACAGTTCACGTCTGCAGAGACCCAAATCACCGCCTTTGCACAAAACTGAGGACTCAGTTGTGAAAATGTTTAAAACAGTGCAACAGACGCTTGAAGCTCAACGACGGGCTATCCGAGAACTTCATGCCCGTGTGAATGAGCTGATGATGATGGAAGGCCAAGGCTCAGCAACCTTGAACCGTCCAGTGGCCTCCGTCGATCCATCCCCTTTTCCCCAGTGGACAGCCACTCCTCCAGAATTGGCTGCCTCTGAGGAGATAGAGGAGGAATCCCTTGATTATCTGACAGCATATGCTGCATGACTACAAACAACCCCGAGTGTAGTCATAACCCCATTAGGCAGAGATACAAGTGGAAGACCCACAATATCTGCAGTGATAGAGGAACTAAACAGGAATCTCATTATAGATACTGGAGCAGCAATCAGTATTCTCCATGTCGAGGATCCTAGATCCTCTCCTCTATCATCAGGATGTACCAAGACACTTGCAACCTTTGCAAGTAATCAGGTTACTACCACACTTTCTACACCCCTTAAAGTACAAATAGGTCACCTAAAAAAGAATCATACTTTTGCATTAATAAAAATAGCAGACCCAAAAAAATTCCTTATTGGGAACTGATTTCTTATACAAACAGGAATGTGTTCTTGATTTGTGTAACCAATTATTGTGTCTTTCAGTAGAACAGAAAAAGGATGACTCTCCAGTAGTCATACCTGAGTGTGGCATGGTATCTCCAGTGGAGGACTTTGAACCTGAAGGGTATGATTTAGACAAAATAGTGGCTAAACATGCAGACCAACCTGAGTTACAGGCATTACTGTACAAACATGCAGATGCCTTTGCTAAACACAAACATGACTGTGGATGCATGGCCGTCACTATTGTTCTGGAAGGAGGAGAAATTTCAGCCCAAAAACAGTATCCTTACCCAGAACAAGCAAATCCATACATAGAAAAGACTATTAAGTCTTTGTTGACACAGGGAGTACTACGAAAATGTACTTCCACTGCAAATTCACCTATTTGGCCTGTTAAGAAACCGAATGGTTCGTGGCGTCTCACAATAGATTACAGACGCCTAAACCAGGTCACACCAACTAAATTGGTACAACCCAATATACCAGATCTAAAAGACATGCAAAAATTGGATAAGGACATAATAAAAGTAATTTTAGAGCTTTCCAAAATAGACAAAGAGGGATCACTAACAATAGACCCTTTGTATCTACGACATGAACAGCAGTTACAAGTCGTAGATGGAGTTCTCATGTATACAGGAGGTCCTTTCCCTGTGTGGGTAGTTCCAGCTCACCTACGGAGGGAAATGATGTACATGGTCCATGACACTCCTACAGGAGGACATCAGGGAGTGGACAAAACTGTCCAGTGTCTTGCATCTGTAGGGTGGTGGCCACTTCTTAGGATGGATGTGCAACAATATTGTGAAAATTGTCTGGCATGTGCCCAAGCTAATCCTACTCCATCCAAAAGAAATGCGCCACTAAGATCCCAGGTGTATGAAGGTCCGTGGATGGCTTTGCAGATTGACTTTGTAGGTCCTTTGCCAAGGACCCAAAGAGGTAACCAATATTTATTGGTGATTATCGATCCTTTCTCAAAGTGGATAGAGGCATTTCCTCTTAAGGCCAATACTGCAAAAGCCACTGCCAAGGTTTTGGTAGAACAAGTCTTCTCTCGCTGGGGGATCCCTGCAAAGGTAGAATCAGACCAGGGATCACATTTTACAGGACAGTTCTTTAGGGATTGTCTTAAATTGATGGGAGTCCCGCAGAGACTACACATCCCATATAGACCACAGTCATCTGGGATGGTGGAACGAACCAATCGGACTATAAAAGTGATGTTGAGGAAACTGGTTGATGCCAATGGACGTAACTGGGACACCCTCATGCCTTTAATTTTAATGGCATTAAGGGCGACACCGGCTGCATCTACTGATAAAACACCTTTTGAAGTGATGACAGGCCGAACAATGAGATTACCAGAACATTTAATTTGGCAAGCTAGTGGCACTCAATTAGAGGGAATAAAAATGGATACCTACCTGCAAAATCTGCAAAAACATTTAAATCACATTCACTTGCAGGTAGCTGCTAAATTGGGAAAATCCAGACGTAAGGCAAAGGCTTACTTTGACAAAAACCAGAGAGAGAATACTTGGGAGGTAGGAGATCAAGTAATGTTATTGTCATATAAGTCACCAGAACATGGGTTGTGTAATCGATGGATTGGACCTTTCCAAATCATTGATAAACTCAGTTCAGCAGTATATAAGATCAGAATAACAGGAGGAAAGCATAATAGAGACAAGATTTATCATGCTAACCAGTTAAAGCTGTATCGATCGTCCAGGTCGCAGGAGCAACTTCTTCCTCAGGACTTAAGTGATCAGACGAAATCGCAACAATTGGAGCCCAGCAGTTTGCAACCATGAAATTGACATTGACATTTTTGACTTATTACACCCTTATTGTTGCTCTAAGGGTAGGACTATGCCAAAATCTTAAGTCTGAAACCGAACTATTGCAACCCCAGGAAACCAGACGACCAGATGGTATTCAGTTGTCTGAGCCCAAGCAACAGAACATACCAACAAAGAAGGAACAGACTATTATACTTAATCCAGAACTGGTCAACAACCCGATTCAACAGGTTAAGGGAATTCGGGGGGAGGATGTTACTTTTGAATATCAATTGGTGGAAGTAACTGCACTACCCTCTAGTGGTTGAAAAAAAATGTGTTAATTGCTTTTAAAGTTAATTGCTTTAAACAATAATCAAAAAAGAAATCAGCATTTGGGGAAAGAAATTATATGTTCTGCATATGGGGAATATGTTGTAAGCACAATTACTGATGCATTGCGATCCTTAAAATTAGGAGAAGTCCCTGACTTAATTAAGGATGAACAACTAATAAGTTGGTATTGTCCTAAATGTTTTCAAAAGCTGGAAAAAGAAAGATCCACTTGTTTGGATGCATGCCAGCATTTGTCAGTGGGTGCTATGAGAGAGATAGGATCTGTGACACCTCACCCCAACCGAGACAGTTGTTCTCTTACAAAAGATTGTATGATGGCACGGTCTTTGTATGTTTCATTCACGGTCTCGTTACCAGTGTTTGACCCAGACAGAGATGTGTACAGGCAATTGGCTGCTATCCATTCTATAGGTCACCTCGAAGATGACATCTACAGGGAACGCGTTAATGCACCTCCCCTGGTAGTCTATCACACTCCAACTCAGACTTGGAAGGTACCACAGATGGCCTGTTGTTCTGAAAAGGGACCCCAGTATATCTGTAGGTGTAATGTGTTTGAAACAGACACTGTTTTGTGTGGACTGCAGGGAGAGAAAGCACAGAATTCATCATCGTCATGCCTGGTGAGGCTGACCACATGGAAGACCCCGATGGAGAGGGTGACCTATGCTGGAAGGAACCAATTTTGCGTGGTTACCAACCAAAAGAGGTACCAGTATGGTCCCTTGGAGTGTCCTGTCACAGAGCCAAATTTCTGTTTTACCCCAAAGCAACCCACGGTAATAGGAAATCAAGTTATTTCCCCTATTCCTATTTTTGAGAACATTACCATTATTCAGTCTAACCCTGATTACCAGAATTTAACTATTCAAAGTACATCTACTTTTCTGGCTTATATTCCACCATTAGGGTTGCAACTGAAATCCTTAATGACTCGTAAGGAGACTCACCTCATTCAAATTACTAACAATATGGATGAAGCCCAACAAGTTATTACCCAATTAATGAATGAAGGGAATGAGCCTGCAACAACTTCTAAAGAAAAATTCGGATTAGAAGTATGGATAATTATCCAAGGAATTGGAATTGTGATTAATTTCCTTATATTAGGTTATATGCTGTATAAACGCAACAAACCCAAGCCAAAAACTAGGCAGAGATCTAGACAGACACCCAGACAATCACCTAAACAAATGCACAGACGAGCACCATCTGGGGATAAAGATGAATATATATACATGGTGCCCATTCCTGATACCTACCAAAATTTGCCCAGGTATGAAACTAAAAAGGGCCCCACAGATGTTAAGTCCTAGGTGACGGGGTTTCTTTATGTAAACCACCCCGTCAAAGGGGGGCGTGTAGCCCTGAGGATTAATCTGTTGGTCTGTATAAAATGTCTTTTTGATAAAAGTGTGTAGGCTGCATAGATTAATAGAATTTGCAATAGCTGTAAACGCAAGATACCTAGAAGCTTCTAAACCAGACATCCTGGCCTATTTCCTCTGTGATGCTAAAAGCAACCTTTAAGACCCTTACTCAGAAAAGTGATAATAGGAAACAAACCTACGCAAATTGTCTAGGGACTTTCTGAATATCTGCTAACCTTTCACCTAGTTAGGTGCAAAAGTAGGGTATTTCTGCCCACAAAATACAACAAGTCTACCACAAGATACGTAGATAGTTGTCATTAATACGTATACAAAGGTCAGCCTATGAAAACAGGTACCCTCACTTTCCATGGGGAAAGACAAATTTGGGCATAAAAGGAAGGATTTCTCCCTATAAAAGGTGTGATAATCCACCATTAGAGCAGGCGATACACCCATCCTTCTATTCTCATCGCCTCACCCTGCCTACACCTACGAAAGCTGTCAACTAATGATAAGTCGTAGTGTTCTGTCCTTTCACAGCTGTAAGTATGAAATAATTCTTAATTTCTACTTCACCTCTAAAGCATCTATGCTAAGAAGGGTTTAATTCATAACCAGTTTCTTTATAACTATACTTCCTCTAGCAGAGGTGTGAAATTCACTCTAGTACTATTTGCTGCAAAGTGCATTAGATATCATATCATATCATATCATATCTCAAAGAACTGTGATATTTTGTAACTTTGTAATCAAACTGCTTTTAACATTTTACATTTACTTCTTGTTTTATTGGTTTTAAATAAAAGGTCTTGTTTGACTAATTCTGTCTCAGTATAGTTTTTCTGTCACATAACCCAATCTCCTTGTATTAAATTCTGTGAAGCCTGATTCAAGACGAACTTTTATCTTCTGATCACACATATTGGCGAGCCATACCCATATTATTAATACTTATTAATTATTACTAACATTACTAATTAATTAGAAAATTAATTATTACATACAACCAAATTAAGTGGATAAATTCCACTGTCCCTACTAACCCTCCCCAAATCAGGCAACAGCACAGAAACACCATAACAGTGTAACGGGGTTGGACTCACCACTATGGCGCCTCCTGCTGGTCACTCTGGGAATTAGCGCAATCCTGTCGCACTGCTCTCTCCACCTTCCCTGGATCCGCGTCGCTCCCAGACTGCAGCATCCTCTCCAGGGCCTGGCCCTCCAGCTGTTCCCCGGCTCCGTTCTCCCCCTTTCCGGGGGAACCGGCAGTCCTTCGCCCGACCCCGCAATGGCGGACTGTAGCCCATAGTGTAGCTCCTCCCTCAGGGGCAAAGTGCAGTCATTTGCTAGCCACTTCCTTCAGCGGCCAGTGGGGCAAAGGGCCCCCGCTGGCTGTTATCAGGCTGGATCTCCCTCTGGCTCCCCTGACTTTACCCAGCACTGTTCTGTACTTGGTGCTCCCTAAGGCAGCCAGTCCTTCTCCCTTGCCCTTCAGGGAGAGGTTCCCTTCTGTTCTGCTGAGCAGCCCCTTATATCAGGGCTACTCCTGCAAGCTGCCTCCTGATTGGCTCCTAATAGCCTGTCCCTGATTAGCTGGGTTCTGCACAGGCTTCCTCCAGCCTGCTCTAACCCCCTCCTATGCCTAAGTGGGGCAGCTGCCCCACTACACACCCTCCCCCGTAAGACCACTCTCGGGGGGGGGCTCTATCACCCCAACTTTTCCCTCAGCTGGGCCCGGAGGCAATGCCACTCCTGCTGCAGGCTCTCCAATCTTTGAAGCAGCCCACTTCTCTCTTCAAGGGTTTGGGTCCCCAGTGTAGCCTGCTCTGCTCTTGTGGGGTGTAACAAAGTGGCCTTTGGTGGGACACTACTGAGAGTATCAGTTCAGGACAAATTGCTCAGAGCAGGGCAGTCACAGTCCAAGGCTGGGGGTCCTTCACTACTAAGGCACCAAATCAGCCAGAACTTCAGTTTCACCCCACTGGCTAACCACAAGTCAAACAAGCAATTCCCTCAGACACTCCAGTCTCCCAGTATCACCACCAGTGCCACTCCTGGTGGGGATGAATGGTTATGAAAACCAATACCCCAGTAAAAGAAAAAGGGTTCTCCCCATCCCAAAGGACCAAGCCCCAGACCCACGTCAATATACAAGTCAGATCTTACCCACAAATCTTGCTGTTGCCAATCCTTTAGAAGCTAAAATCTAAAAGTTTATTCATAAAGAGAAAGAAATATAGATGAGAGTTAAAATTGGTTAAATGGAATCAAATACATACAACAATTGCGAAGTTCTTAGTTCAGGCTTATTTCAGGCTTGATGGGATTGATTACTGCTGATTTAAACTAATCAAGTCTCTGGAGTACAAACATCCTAGCTTGGATGGGTCATTCCGTCCTTTGTTCAGAACTTCAATTTATAGCAAGGTCCCTCCAGAGTTCAGAAGCAGGATTCAAGACAAAATGGAGGGGTTTCCATGGCCTTTTATATCCTCTGCCATGTGGAAGGACCCCTTTGTTCTTACGGTGGAAAATCACAGCATAAAGATGGAGTTTGGAGTCACATGGGCAAGTCACATGTCCATGCATGACTCAGTTTGCAGGTGGCAGCCATTGCTCACATGCTCCCTTGAACGTTCCCAGGAAGGCTCCTCAGATGTAGATTGGAGTCTCCCAAGGTTCATAGTCAGTTAAGTGTTTCTTGACTGGGCAATTACTCAGAAAAGTCCTTTCTCAAGAGGCTGACCAAATGCTTCACTGATGCTACTTAGAATGATAACTTCAAATACAAAAATGATACAACCATACAGACAGCATAATCATAACCAGCAAATTACAACCTTTTCATAGACACCTCATTTGACCTCCTTTGTACAAAATTTGGTGCAACTATAGGACCTTGGTTGCAACAATGATCTATACGGTCACAGTTCCTGCCAATAATGTCACACCTCACCTTACTAATTTAGGAGTGTCCTTCTATAGATTAGCATATCAGTGATCTTAACTTATGATTGCATACATCAATTCGTTACCATGGCCCTCTTGTTGTTAGGTAGCAGCAGATGTAGTTCATGTACCTACCATGACACTCTTGTTGGTTGTTCCTGTGGTCAGACATTGGCCTTAAACATCCTATTTTCAGTTGCCCCGTGTTCAGCCATCAACCTATCCATGCACTCCACAACCTTGGCAGGAGATAGTTAAATCTTGCCTTGCTGCTGCCCAGGATTCTGGTGCTGGGCTTCTTGAGCCAGGGGAAAGGGGTAGGCTGGTAGCCTGAGACTCACAGCTGGCATTGGAACCCTATTAATGCCAATAGGCCAGTCCAGGAGAATTGTCCCTATCTTCAACCCGTCAAGAGGTGCTGTGTTCCTAAAGATAAAGCATCAAGGACTTACCCGTGCCATCCATCGTGTCAGTAAATCATCCCTGGTGATCCACCAACACTTGCACAACCATGGAGAAGCCCCCTCAGAGGCAAGTGGGGGGACAGGATCAGGATGTGCAGCCCGTCTGTCACACTCAGCCCAGCCAGGGAAGCCCATTTCATTGACTCCATCAATTATTTCCTGCGCACTGTCTGGTCACACTGCTGTGCAGCTGGACATGTCTACTGGTCTTGCACATCTGGATGATGACCACCTTCCTCGTGGCTTTTCCCAGCAGCAAACCATTTTCCTGCTGCCTGATAGCAATGTGGGACTGCAATCTCCCACCTGACTCTCAGCATTCATTTCCTCACGGTCAGGGCAGCTGCCGTCTCAGTGCCTGGGTGATGCAGGGCTGGGGCGAATCTGGTGCTCAGCTCCAGGGATGTGGCCTCCCATGTCCAAAAGTTCTGGCACCGCTGCTGGTCAGCCTAGTTCTGCATCACAAGCCAATGCCACCGCTCAGCGCCTGTTGGTCAGCAAATGCTTGTTATGGCTGGACAATCATAGAATCATAGAATATCAGGGTTGGAAGGGACCTCAGGAGGTATCTAGTCCAACCCCTGCTCAAAGCAGGACAAATCCCCAACTAAATTATCCCAGCCAGGGCTTTGTCAAGCCAGGCCTTAGAAACTCTCTGGATGGAGATTCCACCTCCTCCCTAGGGAACCCATTCCAGTGCTTCACCACCCTCCTAGTGAAAACGTTTTTCCTAATATCCAACCTAAACCTCCTCCACTGCAACTTGAGACCATTACTTCTTGTTCTCTCATCTGCCACCACTGAGAACAGTCTAGATCCATCCTCTTTGGAACTCCCTTTCAGGGTAGTTGAAAGCAGCTATCAAATCCCCCTTCATTCTTCTCTTCTGCAGTCTAAACAATCCCAGTTCCCTCAGCCTCTCCTCATACGTCATGTGTTCCAGCCCCCTAATCATTTTTGTTGCCCTTTGCTGGAGTCTTTCCAATTTTTCCACATCCTTCTTGTTGTGTGGGGCCCAAAACTGGACACAGTACTTCAGATGAGGCCTCACCAATGTCGAATAGAGGGGAACGATCACGTCCCTTGATCTGCTGGCAATGCCCCTACTTATACAGCTCAAAATGCTGTTAGCCTTCTTGGCAACAAGGGCACACTGTCGGCTCATATCCAGCTTCTCGTCCACCGTAACCCCTAGGTCCTTTTCTGCAGAACTGCTGCCTAGCCATTCGGTTTTGTTATGTGCTGATCTTCAGTACCCTGTCTCTGAGCACGGTGTGCTTGGAAATACAAGAGAATACCTTGCCCCAGCCTTAAAATGAACATGAGATTGTTGGTGTTCTGTGTGGCATTGGGAATTCGATCCCCTGCAGTCACAAATTCCCCACACAGAGTGAGGATATCCCATAATACACAGAAACAATTCACCACAAAGCAGTGCAACAGAAGTGGCACAAGGGACGCTGAGATAGCAGTCCACAGAGTCACATGTCTTTTGCTGATGCAATCTGAAGCCATGTGGGCCCATTGCATTGCCATAGGCAGAGAGGCTGGTAAAGGACACCCAGAGTTCTCAAATAACCACGTAAACACATCCCTAAGAGATGGTACAGGAGCACACTGACCCCTCATAATATGGGGGTGCGATGACAGGATAATGGATAAGGATGTTTTGTTAGAACAAGCAGGTACAAGGATAACAGTGGTAACTGAGCATATCTGGAGTGTAATACGTAACTTGTTTGTATCAGTCTATAAAAAGAAAAGTCATAGGAGGGTCACCTTTGTGCAGCCTGCGGGGCATCATCCTGGTGCTCTGATTGAACTGGTAGAGCACATACATGTGTTAGAGTATCTGTAACTACAAAGCCAGGGCACTGGTGCCGCGCTTCATTGACAACAGACCCGGCCGAGCCTCTTCACCACCAAACCAAGCCTGTCGTCTTTAGGAGTAACATCAAGCTCTGCTGGATTAGCAGTCTGCACTCTGTGCTCGTGCTGATAACACTGGAGCTCCAAGAAGAGAAGCACTGAGCAGTTTAGCAGCCTGGACAGTGTTGCCACAGCAACAACATTCTTCAGCACTTAACAACATCCTGCACCATCCTCTCAGGTCAGGAATGTGCTTACTTGGTGTTAGCTAACATCTAGTGTGTTGTTATGTTGCCGAGCCAGGGCTTACTCTGATTCAGAGCCTTTGGGTCACACTGTTCGTTATGCTCAGGGCTCCAGCAAGGCCTACGCAGGGGACCAAGACAACTGAGGAGGAGTTTGAAGATGCCTTCCAGGGATAGGACTGCTGAAGAGAGCTGCATTCTGAGAGCTTCCCAAATGCCCCATAATTCATGCCCCTTGTTATTCTTGCCCTTTGGAAATTCCCATTGCCCTTCCATTGTCTGTGCTCAATTAGCTGAATTCACCCAGAATGCTTTAGGCCATTAAGGGGTCATGACCACAGAGTAGATGGCTCCTCTCAAGGATGCAAAGGAGTGTGTTTACGCAGGTGCTGTATTTGCTGACAGATGTCTGAGCCTAGAGGGAGGGCAATAGAGACAATGAAGTCAGTTATAAGCTGAAACAACTAACTGAGCCGGGGCAAGGAGGCTGGAACCCTTGTTTTGAGTGTTTATTTATGGTATTAAATGAGATCTAGAAGAGCAACAGAATTGTGATTTGATTGATATGAGCCAGAAGATCAACTCAGGCAGCAGCAGAGGATCCCAGCAGGCGAACCACTCCCCATGCCACACAGCAAGGGGAAAAAACACAAAACTACCTGCCAATCTGACCTGGGGGGAAAACTCTGTCCTGGCCCCAAATCTGGTGATCAGTATCACCCGGACAAGAACCAGCCACATAGCCAGAAAGAGGATTCTCTGTACCATCTCAGAGTTCTGAGTATATTTAATAATGCTTCAAAGACTCCACCACCTCCCCTGGGACACTGTGCCCATGTTTACTCACTTTCACTCTGTTGACCCCTGAGCTGATTGTGGAGGGTCTATATGTTTGGAGACAATATAATTTATCTGCTAAGCATGCTCATAGAATAATAATGGAAGTTACTGAAGTTGTAACAGTAAGTAGGAGAACAAATCACTGGGTTATTAGGCTTTGCTATGGTTAAAGGCCTGTTTTATTAGTGCAAAGCCTTGTGGAAGTAGTTATGTTAGAAGATGTGTAGTGCAGACCTAAGACAATACCCAGGTCATAAATTCTGCACTCTCATTTGGTAAAAGAAACAAATAATCACAAAAAAATACAATACACTGCAGAATTCTGCAGGAAGGGAGCTTCTGAAATCTGGTTACTAGGCAGCTTGACTACAATTACCGATAGGAATTATTAGAAAATGAGTGACATGGGTCATTAATATAAATGATTCGAGGCAGGGTTAGAAACCCCTGGAATGCCATATATGGATAATTGCCAGGTATTAATCTTCTTATGGTTGCAGAAATTGATCAAATATGGCTGTGTAGTCTATAAGTTACATAAAGAAAGGGTATAAAAGATCCAGTTTAGTTCCTCACTTTTCAGGTTCACTGGATTTCAGGTTCTATAAACTTCCTTCTGATGGATTCCACGTACTTTTCTTTCTATCTTTCTTTCCAGTGGTCTCAATAAAGTTGTAAATATTTACAAGGCAAGACTGTAAGTATGAGCAACGCAGGAAACCACTTTACTGTCCTGATCTTATCTTTTTATTAATGTATATTGACTTTTCTATGATTTCAGTTATACTTGTCTGTATAAACTAAAGCTCATAAAGTTTCTCTGTTTGTTTCACTGATTTTCATATTCTCAATTAACTCTAAATAGCCGCCTGAAAAAGAACCTGTCATGTGCGACAAGTGCATGTTGCATCCCACTAACTAATGCTATGTGTAACAACTGATCAGGCTACGACCGCTAAGAAAGTGCTTCTTATTTCAAGATTGAATTTCTCTAACTTCAACTTCCAGCCTCTGGATCGTGTTATGCCTTTGTCAGCAAGGTTGAAAAGTCCTCGCACCATCAGATCTCTGGTCCGTACCAATACACTGGGATCAAGTTACTCCTCTTAGCCTTCTCTTCAATAAACTGAATCCATTGTGCTCCTTCAGCCTCCCATCCTAAGGCTTGTTTTCCAGCCCCTGGGGCATTTTTGTGACCCTCAGTCTCTCCGTAGGCAACTCTGGGCAGAGATGAGGGTGCCCCTACTTCAGGATACTCCAAACTCACTTGTTATTAATTAGCTCAGCCCCACTGATACACTTCCTAGGCTGCTCCTGGGACAGTATAACAATACTCTGCCCTATATGCACAGCTCGGGGCAACTGGACACACTGCCATCCACCCCTGCCCTCTGACCGAGACAGGGCCCAGCTGCCTCCACTTCCACCCAGCCCTCAGCCACCTACATGGCTACTGCCCTCCCCGCCCCCATCTTCCACCAGACACCACCCAATTCCCACAAAGCTCAACCCCCCTACTCCCCATCTTCCTCCCAGACACTCCCCCTCCTCCCAAATCATTCTCTAATCATTCAGTTTAGATGTTTACAGTGAAAAAAAAATTAACAAATAAGTCGTTCAGATGTTAATGATGAAAAATAAGAGTTTAATCCCCAAATGTAATCTCTGTGGCAGAGAGCCATCCATTACCCATTTATAATTTAGATATGCTATTGTAAAACAACATTACAAAATTGCAGATCATAATCAGAATGCAAGTCCTAACCAGGATAATCCATTAAAATGAGATCAGTCTGTGTAATTAGGTACCCCCTGTGCAAATACCTCTACATTTTTCATCCATAACAGAGGGAAATATCTGACTGCTTTGAGTAATGGAGATCAAGGCATACAGTTCCTCTCGAAATACTGGGCTTCATGCTGTATTAGCCTGACCAGATGTCCCGTTTTTATAGGTACAGTCCCGTTTTTGGGGACTTTTCCTTATATAGGTGCCTATTACCCCGCACCCCCTGTCCTGTTTTTTTACAGTTGCTGTCTGGTCACCCTGTGCTGTAGCTACCTCAAATCAGAAACCCCACTGAAGGCAATGGGATCTCTGGAGAAAGACAGATAGCCTGGCCCCATTGAAATCATCCACTTGGAATGACAAATACTCAACACTGCTCAGGAGTGGAATTTTGATTGACTTCAGTGGGGCCAGGATTTCACTCAGAATGCCTGCAGGACTGGTCCTATAAACCACCGGAACTTGTGCACTTTTCTTGAAAAAGAAATGGAACAATAACTGACAAAAAGATAAAAAAGTAATTTTACAAGAGTGAAATTCCATGTTACAGCAACACGACAAATATCATCATCATAATATCACTAAAAATCTATTTGATTGGTTTTTTTTAAATTTTAAACTGCTGTATTCATTCATACGTCTGAAATTTTATCCACATTAAACAGGGATTTAATTAAATTGAAGAGACTGATTTTAGTACATATAAAAGCCCAGTTTTCCAGTGTTTTTCATCACATGAAGATCTGGTAATCAATCTAACTGTATTAAACAAGATAAATAAGAGTAAAAGAATTAATGACAGCCAACATTTGACTGAGGGGAAGTGACTCATTACATGGAGTGTGCAAATCACTTCTGAATCCACTATGTCATTTGTAAAAACGGTACATCAGTACTTCACTGGAAATTACAAGGTTTTATATATAATAAAAATGAATAGTTCGGTTTTGTATATCACTTTTAATGCACAGAGTTCAAAGCCCTTTATGGAGCTTCTTAACCATAATCACCCCCATTTTACAGATAGTAAAACTGAGGCAGAAAAGGGGACAGTGACTGGGCCCACACCACTCATTCTGAGGCCTCCCTTTGGAAGTATCTGTTAATGTTTATAACATAAGAACAGTCATACTGGGTCAGACCAATGGTCCATTTAGCGCAGTATCCTGTCTTCTCACAGTGGCCAATGCCCAAGAAGAGATTTCTCCTTTGTGGTTGGGATACTTAGTAACTATTTTCACTATAGTTACTGAGGCCTACCCTGCAGGCCCATGCGGAGGTATAAGGCACCCCCTTACCTCCCCTCTGCAGGCTTATCCATACCATGGGGAGCTGCACAGAGAGCAGGCTCCACGGGGCTCCTAAAGCCCCCCGCCCTGTGCATCGGAGTCGCAGTGTGTGGGGAAGGGGCAAACCTCTGGCTCTGCTCCACGTTTGGGGGGCTCAGGGCTGGGGCAGGGGGTTGGGACTCGGGGTTGGGGCACAAACTTACCTCAGGCAGCTCCCAGTCAGCGGCGCAGTGGGGCTAAGACAGGCTCCCTGCCTGTCCTGGTGCTGTGCTGTGCCCCGGAAGCGGCTGTCAGGTCCAGCTCCTAGGCGGGGGGTGGGGGCCATGGGGCTCCGCGTGCTGCTCTCGCTCGCAGGCATCGCACCCCCAACTGCCATTATCCATGGTTCCCAGCCAATGGGAGTGCGGAGCTGGGGCTCGGTGTGGGGTCAGCGCGTGGAGCCCCATGGCCCCCTCGCCTAGGAGCTGGACCTGGCACCGGGCTGTGTTGGGGTGCAGCCTGGTTCCAGCTCAAGTAGGGACTAGCCTTCCTCATACCCACAGCTCCGCCGACCAGACTTTTAACGGCCCGGTTGGCAGTGCTGACCAAAGCCACCAGGGTCCCTTTTCGACTGGACGTTCTGGTAAAAGAAGGACACCTGGCAACGCTACGTGACTAATGGATGTTGGAACAGACTCTCAAAATGCCACACCACAAGAAGAACCAAATACAAAGCAGTCTCCTGTTGTCACAAGAAAGCTCTGTTTTAGCCGTGTCGAGATTCAGCTGGTGGCTGGACATCACAAGATGTCAGAGGGACAAGGCCAAATTTTGTTTGGATGGAAGGAGACCGCTCTGGAGTAGGGAGGTAGGTCTGTGGGTACATCTACAGTGCGAAATTCGGTTGATTATTTAGAAGCCGATTTCTCAAAACAGATTTTGTACAGTCCTTTCGTGTGACCCCACTACACGCTTAAATTCGGCTGTACTACGTCCACAGTACAGAGGCTAGCGTCGACTCGTGGAGCGGTGCACTGTGGGTAGCTATCCCACAGTTCCCGCAGTCTCCGCCGCCCATTGGAATTCTGGGTTGAGCTCCCAGTGCATGATGGGGCAAGAAATTTGTTGCTGGTGATTTTGGGTACATGTCGTCAGCCGCCCCTCCCTCCGTGAAAGCTATGGCAGGCAATCATTTTGTGCCCTTTTCCCTGGATTGGCTGCACGGACGCCATAGCACTGCAAGTATGGAGCCTGTTCAGCTCACTGCAGCGGTTAAGACAATTTTAACCACCTCACACATTATCGTGCAGTTTGTGCAGAGCCAGAACCTGCAAAAGCAGGCGAGGAGGCCACAGCAGTGCGATGACGTGAGTGATGAGGACATGGACACAGACTTCTTTCAAGTCACGGGCCCTGGCATCTTGGGGCAATGGGGACAGGCTCATGCTATGGACCGCTGATTTTGGGCCTGGGAAACAAACACAGACTGGTGGGACCACATAGTGTTACAGGCCTGGGATGAGTCCCAGTGACTGTGAAACTTTCACATGCGTAAGGGCACTGTAACGTGTTGGGACTCACCACCTGGCGCCTCCCACTGGTGACTCCAGGAATTAGCTCTGTCCGGCAGAGCACCCCGTCCTGGTGGTGTCCTGTCCGTCTTTCTGCCTTCAGTTGCTGTCTCTGGACCGGCATTGCTCCCTGCTCGGCAGCGTCCTCTTCAAGGCCACTGCCCTCCGGCAGTGCCCCTTAGTTCATCTGCACCCCCTTCCAGGGGTCAGTGATCAGCAGTCCTACACCCCAGCCACATGTCCAACCGCCCTCTGAGTCCAATCCCTCTGGTCAGAGATCTGGCGTAGTATCATGGCCACTCCCTACGGCCAATGGCTGGGTGTACTGTAAGGGGGGGGACACAGGCCCGCCCTCTACTCTGGGTCCCGGCCCAGGGACCCTCTGGCAGCAGCCTCGCTGTCCTTCTCTCCCCTCCTCTGTCTGCTTCCCTGGGCCGTTTCCCCTACGGTGTCTTGCACCCGCTAGGCCCTTCCCTTCAGGGCCTGCAGGCTGCAGGCTATGGGCTAGAGCTCCCTAGCCTCCCGGAGCCTGGCCAGCACTGCGCTGTCCATGGTGCTAGTCTCCACCCTTGGAGACTGACCTTCCCCTGTCGAAGGCCTGGGACAGACTGACTGCTCCCCTCCTGGGCAGCCTTCTGATAGGGCTGAGCCTGGCCCTGATTGGCTGTCTCCACTCTGGGCCCTGATTGGCTCACAATAAGCCCTTCTTTAATTGGCTCCCTGTCTGCACAGGCGCCCTGGCCTGCCGCAGCCCACACTCACAGGGAGTGGGGCAGTCCGCCCCACTACTCCCCCTCCCCCTTAAGAACCCTTTCGGGGGGGGGGGGAGGGGAGAATTCCCTATCACCCCTGTGCTCCTCGCAACTGGGCCCTCAGGGAATCTTTTTCAAAGCGCAGGCCCTCCACCAACTGGAGCCACCTGCTTCCCTCTTCTATTGTCTGGGTCCCCACCGTAGACCTCTCTGGTCCTACGTGGGTTCCCCCATCCGTTTGGGTTCCCACCTCAGCCCTCTTGGCCCTTGTGTGGGTTCCCTGGTTAAGGTGGGGTCTCTCTGCCCCAGCCCCCTTCTCTCTGGGAGCCTCAGTCTGGACTACCCCTTCCTGGTGGCTAGTCCCAAACTGAGCCTGGGCTTCTGACACTCCCCCTCTCTGTCTCAGGGGGCAATGCCTCTTTAGGTGGCCCTTGGTGTGGCAGTGGAAGCACCCTCGGCGTCTTCCCCTGCCACGGCCCTAGTCCTGCTTGTGTGGGTCCTAGCCCTTCCTGCTGGGCTGGCCCGGGCCTTGGGAGCCCTGTAGGGGCACTCTCCCCTTACGTGTCCCTGCTCCCCACAGACCCAACAAGCTGGGGGCCCCTCTGTTACTCTCACAGGGGGAAGCCTTCTCTGGGTGGGGCCTCTCTGCCCTCTCCCAGTAGGGACACTCCCACCTGAAATGGCCCTTTCACCCACAGGCATAACAGTTCCTAGACCCAGGCCCTGGCCTCCCGCCCTGAGCGCCTGGTCTCCTATACGGTCTGGGTGCCCACTCCCGCAGCAGCCCGAGCACCTCTCTCTGCTGCTCAGCAAGCCGAGCCACCCAGGCCCTCCAGTACAAGTCTCTTTTCTCCACCATCTCTGTCTCTCAGTCCCTTAGTCTCTCAATGTGGCACAAACTGCCTAGTCCTCGCTCTTACCCCTTGTATCAGGGGTGGACCACTCGTGCCCGCATTCTCCACCATGTTGTAACGAGTCAAAACTCACCACCTAGCGCCTCCCGCTGGTGACTCCAGGAATTAGCCCCCTCTTGGTGGTGTCCTGTCCATCTTTCTGCCCTCAGTTGCTGTCTCTGGACCAGCGTTGCTCCCTGCTTGGCGGCATCCTCTTCGAGGCCACTGCCCTCCAGCAGTGCCCCTTAGTCCATCTGCATCCCCTTCCGGGGGTCAGTGATCAGCAGTCCTACACCCCAGCCACATGTCCAACTGCCCTCTGAGTCTAATCCCTCTTGTCAGGGATCTGGCATAGTATCATGGCCACTCCCTACAGCCAATGGCTGGGTGTACTGCAAGGGCGGGTCCCAGCCCAGGGACCCTCTGGCAGCAGCCTCGCTGTTCTCCTTCTCTCCCCTCCTCTGTCTGCTTCCTGGGCCGCTTCCCCTACGGCCCCTTGCACCCGCTAGGCCCTTCCCTTCAGGGCCTGCAGGCTATAGGCTATAGGCTAGAGCAGGGGTCTCAAACTCAAATGACCCCGAGGGCCGCATGAGGACTAGTGCATTGGCCCGAGGGCCGCATCACTGACACGCCCCCTTGCTGCCCCTGGCCCCACCCCCAATCCACCCCTTCCATGAGGCCCCGCCCCTGCCCTGTCTCTGTCTCAGGACTAGAGCAGAAGGGCAGGGGAAGGGCAGCCTGCCCTGGCCCTAGTGAAGGGGGGCTCTAGAACCCTGCGGCAGCAGGTGATGCCGGAAGCTGGCATAGCAGAGGAGTCAGCGTGAGCTCCCGGGCAGGCTCCCGGGCGGTGAGGGGGCAGCAAGTGGGGGCCGGGAGACGCTGGGGGGAGGTGCGTGGGGGTGGCAGGTGGGGCCAGGGGAGAGACCCGGCCCCAAACATTGGGGAGCAGCGCGCGGGGAGCTTAGTAACAGAAAATAACTCGGGGAGGGGGGCGGGGGTGAGGGGAGTTTGGCGGTGACAGGAAGTAACTGGGGGAGCTCCAGGGCCGCCCAGAGGATTCCGGGGGCCCGGGGTCTTCGGCAGCGGGGGGCCCCTTCCGTTCCGGGACCCGCCGCCAAAGTGCCCCGAAGACCTGCGGCGGGGGGGGGGGTCCCCGCCGCGGGTCTTTGGGGCTCTTAGGTGGCGGGTCCCGGAACGGAAGGGGCCCCCCGCCGCCGAAGACCGGGCTGCGCTTCGGCGGCGGCGGGTCCCTCTTTTCCCCACCCCGGCCGGTCCCGCTTCCCACCCCGGCCCCGGCGGGTCTCGCTTCCCTCCCCCACCCCCACCCCCACCCCCCGGCCCGGCCCGGCCCCGGCGGGTCTCGCTTCCCTTCCCCCGGCCCGGCCCGGCCCCGGCGGGTCTCGCTTCCCTTCCCCCGGCCTGGCCCGGCCCCAGCGGGTCTCGCTTCCCTTCCCCCGGCCCGGCCCCGGCGGGTCCCACTTCCCTCCCCCACACCCCGGCCCGGCCCGGCCCGGCGGGTCTCGCTTCCCGTCCCCCCCACCACGGCCCGGCCCCGGCGGGTCCCGCTTCCCACCCAGGCCCCGGCCCGGCCCCGGCGGCTCCCGCTTCCCCCCCCCTTACCCGAGCGCGTCTCTGGCGAGGCCTGAGCTTCGTCCCGCTCAGAGCCGCGTGGTGAGGGGGCGGGGCTGTGAGCTCCACGCCGAGCGGAGGCAGCTGCCCCGCCCCCTCCCCACGCGACTCTGAGTGGGGCGGGGATCAGGCCCCGTTGGAGCTCCCAGCCCCGCCCCCTCCCCACGCGACTCTGAGCGGGGCGGGGCTCAGGCCCCGTTGGAGCTCCCAGCCCCGCCCCCTCACCACGCGACTCTGAGCGGGGCGGGGCTCAGGCCCCGTTGGAGCTCCCAGCCCCGCCCCCTCCCCACGCGACTCTGAGCGGGGCGGGGCTCAGGCCCCGTTGGAGCTCCCAGCCCCGCCCCCTCCCCACGCGACTCTGAGCGGGGCGGGGCTCAGGCCCCATTGGAGCTCCCAGCTCCGCCCCCTCCCCACGCGGCTCTGAGCGGAGCGGGGCTCAGAGGCCCCGGCGGAGACTCGGCGCTTGATGCGCTGAGGCTCCAGGAGAGGGGCGGAGGCGGGAGCCTCCGCTTTTCTCTTGGGGGCCCCTGCGGAGCCCGGGGCAAATTGCCCCTTTTGCCCCCCCCTCTGGGCGGCCCTGGGGAGCTCCGCGGGCCGCAGGGAAGAGCTCCGCGGGCCGCATGCAGCCCGCGGGCCGCATGTTTGAGACCCCTGGGCTAGAGCTCCCTAGCCTCTCCGAGCCTGGCCAGCACTGCGCTGTCCATGGTGCTAGTCTCCCACCCTTGGAGACTGACCTTCCCCTGTGGAAGGCCTGGGACAGACTGCCTGCTCCTGCTCTGGGCAGCCTTCTTATAGGGCTGAGCCTGGCCCTGATTGGCTGTCTCCACTCTGGGCCCTGATTGGCTCACAATAAGCCCTTCTTTAATTGGCTCCCTGTCTGCACAGGCGCCCTGGCCTGCAGCAGCCCACACTCACAGGGAGTGGGGCAGTCTGCCCCACTACAGGCACATTCATGGAGCTTTGCGACTTGCTTTCCCCTGCTCTGAAACACCAGAATACCAAGAAAAGAGCAGCCCAACTAACCCAACCAATCCCAGCTTGAACATCACCTCCCCTCCCCCACTGAGTGGCTTTTTTCAGGGTAAATCCCAGTGAGCAGCTCAGCGCTACCTTCCCCCCCACCCCAAATGTTTCCCATTCTCTAGGATGATCGTTTCATCACACACACACCACACTACGTGTCTGGTATCAGGGAAAATCCCTGCTAGCCAAATGCAAAAAGCTCAGGGCAAAGCTCCCTCCCCTCCCCCACCGTGTCGCTGGTATCAGGGAAAATCCCAGGGAACAGCTCAGTGCCAATGCCTCCCCCACCCCCCGCAAAAAACCAACAACAACAAACACTTGCCTAAATGCGGGGATGATTTCTTTTCAGCCACAGGCAAGCAGCACTTTAGAAACGGCCACCTCTGCATATCCCCTTAATTAAATTCCCATATTTCAACCAGGTCACCATGAATGACATCACTCTACTGAGGAGAGCACAGAGAGAGAAAGAACGGATGTTGCTTTAATGCCAGCAAAAACCGGGACCATACCCTGCCATGCTTTGTTATGAAATGATACCAGAGTACTTCCTACTGGCCTGGTGTGGTCAAGTGTCCTACCATGGAGGACGCAATAAGGCAGCTCTCCCCAGAAACCTTCTGCAAAGGCTTCCAGAGTACCTCCAGGAGAGCTTCATGGAGATGTCCCTGGAGGATTTCCGCTCCATCCCTAGACACGTTTACAGACTTTTCCAGTTGCTGTACTGGGCACGAATGCATCCCAAATCCTCAGGGAAAATAAATCATTAAGAAACGCTTGCTTTTAAACCATGTATTATATATACAAAGGTACACTCACCAGAGGTGCCTTCACCGGCATCATGGTCTGGGATCCAAGCTTGGTAGGGTTGGGAGGGCACTGGCTCCAGGGTTATAAACCAGTCTTGGCTGTTGAGGAAAACGGTGTCTCCGCTTGCCTATGCAGTGCTATCCTCGTCCTCCTCATCTTCCTTGTCCCCAAATTTCCCATCCCCGTTCACTGAGAGTCCTCCAGTGCTGGTGTTCATGGCTCCTCCTAGAATTGCATTAAGCTCCACATAGAACGAGCATGTTTGGGGCTCTGACCCGGAACGACCATTTGCCTCTTTGTTTTTTTGGTAGGCTTGCCAGAGCTCCTTAATTTTCACGCAGCACTGCTGTAGGTCTCTGTTGTAGCCTCTGTCCATCATGGCCTTGGAGACTTTGGCATATGTATTGGCATTTTGTCTTTTAGACCATAGTTCTGCCAGCACAGATTCATCTCCCCATACAGCTATCAAATCCAGCACCTTATATTCGGTCCATGCTGGAGCTTGTCTGCGATTCTGGGACTGCATGGTCTCCTGTGCTGCTGCGCTCTGTGTGGTCTCCTATGCTGCTGTGCTCTGTGTGGTAACCTGTGCAGGTGAGCTCACCAAGCTGGCCAAACAGGAAATTAAATTCAGAAGTTCACGGAGCTTTTCCTGTGCATCTGGCCAATGCATCTGAGTTCAGATTGTTGTCCAGAGCAGGCACAATGGAGCACTGTGGGATACCTCCCGGAGGCCAATACCGTCGAATTGCCCAAATTTGACCCGGCGATGTTGATTTCAGTGCTAATCCCCTCGCCGGGGAGGAGTACCAAAATCAATGTTAAGAGCCCTTTAAGTTGACAGAAATGACTTCCGGTATGTCTACACTATGAAATTAGGTCGAATTTATAGAAGTCGTTTTTTCAGAAATTGTTTTTTATACAGTCAACTGTGTGTGTCCCCACACAAAATGCTCTAAGTGCATTAAGTCGGCGGACTGCATCCACAGTACTGAGGCTAGCATTGACTTCTGGAGCGTTGCACTGTGGGTAGCTATCCCATAGTTCCTGCAGTCTCCACCACCCATTGGAATTCTGGATTGAGATCCCAGTGCCTGATGGGGCAAAAACAGTGTCACGGGTGATTCTGGATACGTCATCAGCGTCCTCCCACTCCCGTGAAAGCAATGGCAGACAATCGTTTCAAGCCTTTTTTCCTGGGTTACCTGTGCAGATACCTTATCATGGCATAGAGCCCACTCAGCTCACCGTCACCATACATCTCCTGGGTGCTGGCAGAGGTGGGACTGCATTGCTACACAGCAGCCGCTCATTGCCTTTTGGCAGCAGATGGTGCATTACGGTTGGTAGCCATCATCGTTGTATTCCTGGGTGCTCTTTTCGCCGACCTCGGTAAGGTCAGTCAGGGGTGCCTGGGCAGACATGGGAGTGACTCAGCCAGGTCATTCCTATCTTCTGCTGAGCACCCAGGAGATGACAATGGCTAGCAGTCAAACTGCACCATCTGCTGCCACCTTAAAGATGTAAAAGATAGATGGAGTGGATCAAAACAAGAAATAGACCCGATTTGTTTTGTATTCATTTGCTTCTTCTCTCTCTCCCTCCCTCCGTGAAATCAACGGCCTACTAAACCCAGGGTTTTGAGTTTGATCCTTGAGGGGGCCATTCTGTGTGACAGTTGTTTGTGTTTCTTCTTGATGCAAAACCACCTTCTTTGTGCACTTTAATTCCCTGTAAGCCATGTCGTCAGTCGCCCCTCCTTCCATCAGAGCAGACAATCGTTTCGTGCCTTTTTTCAGCCCAGACACCAAAGCACTGGGATCATGAAGCTTGCTCAGATCACCACGGCAATTATGAGCACTGTAAACACCACACGCATTATCCTGGAGTATATGCAGAACCAGAACTTGCCAAAGCAAAACCAGGTGAGGAGGCGACGGCAGCATGGTGACGAGAGTGATGAGGACATAGACATGGACATAGACTTCTCACAAAGTACGGGCCCCAGCAATGTGCACATCATGGTGTTAATGGGGCAAGTTCATGCTGTGGAACACCGCTTCTGGGCCTGGGAAACAAGCACAGACTGGTGGGACCGCATAGTGTTGCAGGTTTGGGACGATTCCCAGTGGTTGCGAAACTTTTGCATGCATAAGGGCACTTTGATGGAACTTTGTGACTTGCTTTCCCCTGCCCTGAAGCGCCAGAATACCAAGATGAGAGCAGCCCTCACAGTTGAGAAGCAAGTGGCTATAACCCTGTGGAAGCTTGCAACGCCAGACAGCTATCGGTCAGTCGGGCATCAATTTGGAGTGGGCAAATCTACTGTAGGGGCTGCTGTGATCCCAGTAGCCAACACAATCAAAGAGCTGCTGATATCAAGGGTAGTGACTCTGGGAAATGTGCAGGTCATAGTGGATGGCTTTGCTGCAATGGGATTCCCTAACTGTGATGGGGCAATAGACGGAACCGATATCCCTATCTTGGCACCGGAGCACCAAGCCAGTGAGTACATAAACCAAAAGGGGTACTTTTCAAAGCTGCTGCAAGCACTGGTGGATCACAAGGGACGTTTCACCAACATCAACATGGGATGGCCGGGAAAGGTGCATGACGCTCGCATCTTCAGGAACTCTGGTCTGTTTGAACAGCTGCAGGAAGGGACCTACTTTCCAGACCAGAAAATAACCATTGGGGATGTTGAAATGCCTATAGTTATCCTTGGGGACCCCGCCTACCCCTTAATGCCCTGGCTCATGAAGCCATACACAGGCAGCCTGGACAGTAGTCAGGAGCTGTTCAACTATAGGCTGAGCAAGTGCAGAATGGTGGTAGATTGTGAATTTGGACATTTAAAAGCGCGCTGGCGCAGTTTACTGACTCAGTTAGACCTCAGCGAAACCAATATTCCCATTGTTATTACTGCTTGCTGTGTGCTCCACAATATCTGTGAGAGTAGGGGGGAGATGTTTATGGCAGGGTGGGAGATTGAGGCAAATCGCCTGGCTGCTGATTAGGTGCAGCCTGACACCAGGGCGGTTAGCAGAGTACAGGAGGGCACGGTGCACATCAGAGAAGCCTTGAAAACCAGTTTCATGACTGGCCAGGCTACAGTGTGAAAGTTCTGTTTGTTTCTCCTTGATGAAACTCCCCCCGCCTTGTTTCACTCTACTTCCCTGTAAGCTAACCACCCTCCCCTCCCCCTTCGATCACCGCTTGCAGAGGCAATAAAGGCATCGTTGCTTCACATTCATGCATTCTTTATTAATTCATCACACAAATAGGGGGATAACTGCCAAGGTAGCCAGGGAGGGGTGAGGGAGGAGGGAAGCACCAGGAGGGGTGGGGTGGGGTGGTGGATGAGGGGAGGAGGGAAGGACAAGGACACACTGCACTTTAAAACTTTAGAACTTTAAAACTTATTGAAGGCCAGCCTTCCGTTGCTTGGGCAATCCTCTGGGGTGGAGTGGCTGGGCCCCCTCCACCGCGTTCCTGGGCAGCTGGGTGAGGAGGCAAGGGAACTTGGGGAGGAGGGCGGTTCGTTACACAGGGGATGTGCTCCTGCTGCCTTTCCTGCAGCTCAACCATACGCTGGAGCATATGAGTTTGATCTTCTAGCAGCCTGAGCATCAACTCTTGCCTTCTGTCAGCAAGCTGACACCACCTGTAAAGGTGTCACCCCCACTCTGAACATTAGGGTACAGATGTGGGGACCTGCATGAGATAACCCCTAAGCTTATTTAACAACTTAGATCTAGTAGCTGCCACCACCAAATTGTTTAAACAAATGTTTATGGGAGAGTCATTTGGAAACTCTGTCTTCTCCCCAAATATTTCCCCAGTCTTTATCCCCCTTTTCCTGGCAGGATTGAGACTGATTCACCTCCCCCCAATACCTGGTGAGTCCAGATCCAAAAAAACCCTTGGATCTTAAAATAAGGAAAAATCAATCAGGTTCTTAAAATAAGACTTTTAATAAAAGAAAAAGGATGAAAGGAATACCTCTGTGAGATTAGCATGCAAGCTACTCTCACAGACAACAGATTCAAAACACAGATTTCCCTCGGGGCAAAACCTTAAAGTTACACAAAAGAAACCCAATTTGATTCTCCCTCTTATGGAAAACGAAGTCACAGAAGAAAATAAACATAATTTAATACATTCCTTCTCTAAACACTTACTACTTTTATGAAATGTTAGATGGCTGATTCCTGGATCCTTCGCTCCGGCACAAACTTTTCTGAACAGACCAAAGACTGATTTCCCTCCTCCCTCTTTGAAAACATCTTGTCCCCACATTGGTTCCTCTGGTCAGGTGTCAGCTAGGCTATGTGAACTTCTTAACCCTTTACAGGTAAAAGAGGAATTAACCCTTAACTGTTTGTTTATGACACCACCTATCATCTTCAGCCCACCACTTCCTCTCTTCAGCCCTCCACCTCTCCCCGCATTCATATTGTGCTTTCCTGCACTCTGACATTGTCTGCCTCCATGCATTCTGCTGTGCTCTGTCACTGTGGGAGGACAGCAGGAGTTCAGAGAACATTTCATCACGAGTGCGTTTTTTTCCCCTTCTAATCCTCACTAGCTTCTGCGAAAGAGAAACATTTGTAGCTGGTGGAGGAAAAGGGAGAGTGGTTAAAAAGACACACTTTAGAGAAAAATGGGTACACTCTTTCACGTTAAACCTTTCAGTTCACATTACACAGCACATGTGCTTTCGTTACAAGGTCGCATTTTGCCTTTTGTATTCAGGGCCTGCCGGTTTGGTGTGAGAGATCAGTCATGCTTCACCCCTCCCCCCACCGCGTGGTTAACAGCGGGGAACAGTTCTGTTCAGCCACAGCCAAACAGGAACGGACACCTCTGAACGTCCCCTTAATAAAAGCACCCTATTTCAACCAGGTGACCACAAGTGATATCACTCTCCTGAGGCTAACACAGCGAGATAAATAATGGATGCTGTTTGAATGCTAGCAAAAACTGGGACCATACGCTGCCAGGCTTTGTTATGCAATGATTCCCAACTATGTGCTACTGTCCTGTATAATACGTATGAAGATGTCCCTGGAGGATTTCTGCTCCATCCCCATACATGTTAACAGACTTTTCCAGTAGCTGTACTGGCCGCAAATGCCAGGGCAAATTGATCATTAAACATGCTTGCTTTTAAACCATGTGTAATATTTACAAAGGTACACTCACCAGAGGTCCCTTCTCCGCCTCAGGGTCTGGGAGCCCGCCTTGGGTGGGTTCGGGGGTTACTGGCTCCAGGTCCAGGGTGAAAAACATATCTTGGCTGTTGGGGAAACTGGTTTCTCCGCTTTCTTGCTGTGAGCTACCTTCAATGTCTTCATCATCATCTTCCTCGTCTCCAAAACCCACTTTCCTGTTGCATGATTCTCCATTGACAGAGTCAAAGCACAGGGTTGGGGTACTGGTGGCTGCACCCCCTAGCATGGCATGCAGCTCAGCGTAGAAGCGGCATGTCTACAGCTCTGCCCCGGACCTTCCGTTTGCCTCTCTGGTTTTGTGGTTGGCTTGCCTTAGCTCCTTAATTTTCACACGGCACTGCTGTGCGTCCCTGTTATGGCGTCTGTCTTTCATGCCCTTTGAGACTTTTTCTAATGTTTTGGCATTTTGTTTACTGGAACGGAGTTCAGCTAGCACGGATTCGTCTCCCCATATGGCGAGCAGATCCCGTACCTGCCGTTCGGTCCATGCCGGAGCTCTTTTGCGATCCTGGGACTCCATCATGGTCACCTCTGCTGAAGAGATCTGATGAGATCTGCACTCACCTGCATCTTGACACGCTGGCCAAACAGGAAATGAAATTCAAAAGTTCACTGGGTTTTTCCTGTTTACCTGGCCAGTGCATCTGAGTTGAGAGTGCTGTCCAGAGCGGTCACAATGGAGCACTCTGAGGTCTGGTCTACAATAGGACTTTAAATCGAATTTAGCAGCGTTAATTCGAATTAACCGCTCAACCGTCCACACCAGGAAGCCGTTTAATTCGAACTAGAGGGCTCTTTAGTTCGAATTCGGTACTCCACCCCGACGAGGGGAGTAGCGCTAAATTCGACATGGCTATCTCGAATTAGGCTATGTGTGGATGCAAATCGAACTTAGTAGCTCCGGGAGCTATCCCACAGTGCACCACTCTGTTGACACTCTGGACAGCAGTCCAAACTTGGATTCTCTGACCAGCCACACAGGAAACGACCCGGGAAAATTTGAATTCCTTTTCCTGTCTGGGCACTTTGAATCTGATGTCCTGGTTGGACATCGGGGCGAGCTCAGCAGCACCTGCAACGATGCAGAGCTCTCCAGCAGAGGAGTCCATGCAATCCCAGAATAGAAAGAGGTCCCCAGCATGGACAGACTGTGAAGTTCTGGATCTGATAGCTGTGTGGGGCGATGAGTCTGTGCTTTCGGAGCTGCGCTCCAACAAACGGAATGCAAAGACCTACGAGAAGGTCTCCAAAGCCATGGCACTCAGAGGATACAGCCGGGATACAACGCAGTGCCGCGTGAAAATCAAGGACCTGAGACAAGGCTACCAAAAAGTCAGAGCGGCAAACGGACGCTCCGGAGCCCAGCCCCAGACATGCCGCTTCTACGAGGCACTGCATACCATTCTAGGTGGGTCTGCCACCACTGCCCCACCAGTGACCGTGGACTCTGAGTATGGGATAGTGTCGAGGGGCAGTTCCTCGGCGATGTTCGCCGATGGGGAAGATGAGGAAGGGTTTGTGGAGGACGGCGCAGGCGACAGCGCTTACAATACCGCTTTCCCCGACAGCCAGGATCTCTTCATCACCCTCACAGAGATCCCCTACCAACCCTCCCCGGCCGTTAACACGGACTCAGAATCAGGGGAAGGATCAGTCGGTAAGTGTTATAAACATGGAAACATTTATTTCTTAAAAAACAGGAATATATACTATATAAAAACTAGCCAAAAAGTTGTCCATATAAAACTATATATGGACCATACATATAGGGATGGAAGAGAAATCCTCTTGGGACAGTTCCACGAAGCTCTCGTAGAGGTGCTCGAAAAGCCTCCACAGGAGGTTCCTGGGGAGAGGTGCCTTATTGGGTGCTCCGTGGAAGCACACTCTTCCGCGCCAGGCCATCCTCACGTAAAGCGGAATCATTGCCTCCACCAGCATGGCTGCATACGGTCCTGGTCTGTGCAGGGATTCTTGCAGCATCCTCTCTCTCTCTCTCCGAGTGACCCGCCTCAGGGTAATGTCGTTCGGCGACTGCTGCATCTAAGTAGGACAATTAGTGTACTGTTACTATTGTGAATGCTTGACTTTTACTTTGCATAGCAAAGACCTTCGTTTAACAGCCACGTGTTGGAGGCCGCAGAGGAAAAGCATACAGTGATCTTTCCCGGGCACAGCCACGAGGGGCTGGAACAGGGTCAGACTTTATGCTTTCCAGATTGCCTTCAGCGGGAGGGCACAGCTATCCATTAATAGCATGCTGTTAAGCAGCCTATAGTGTAGGGCTTACCAGGCCTGGCTGCTACACGGATTCAGCTGTACCGCCCCGCTTGTCCGATCTCCGGTGCAAGACCGCAGCCACTGAAAGCGTATTCCGAAATCTCTAACTTCTCCTGAGAGCTCGTGAGACTAGGTTCCCTGTATGGTCTTGTTCACAGAAACTGAGTAGACTGTGTTCAGTGTTCGCAAACATGTATCTTTTCAAGGAAATCACTTCCTTTTTCCCATCACACAGCTGTGGCTCTTTCACGAACTGCCCCGGCATCCCCCTCACAGAGGCTGGCGCAGATTAGGCGGCGAAAGAAAAAGACTAGGGATGACATGTTCTCGGAACTGATGGCCTGCTCCAGAGCCGAGGTGGCCGAGCAGAGACAGTGGAGGGAGACCCTATGTCAGCACCAGCGCTCACACAGCGAACGGGAGGACAGGTGGCGGCAGGAAGACCAGCAGGCGACTCAAACGCTGCTTGGGCTAATGAGGGAGCAAACGGACATGCTCCGGCGCCTTGTAGATGTTCTGCAGGACCACAGGCAGGAGCAGAGAGCCCCCCTGAACTGTATGTGCAACCGCCTTCCCCCGCCACAAAGTCCTGTCCCCCACTCACCCAAAATAACAAGAAGGAGGGGCGCTAGGGGCTGTGAAAACTGTCACTGCACCCCAGCAGAGCGCTCATGTACCACACAGCTCTGATGCCATAAATTTTGAGAAGTGCTTCCCTTCCTGGATCACCCAGTCCCAAATCCAAGTTTCATCCCCCCACTGTGTAGTTGAGTATTAAAAGTAGTTTGTTATTCACTGTTTCCGTCCCGTTTTTCTTGTCAGAAGACTTTGTGTGAAGGGGGGGAGGGGTTTTTTAATTGCATAGGACAGCCTCCATTACCAGGGTACAGACTTGGGGGCAGGATCAACAGCAGGACACACACAGACTGCAGTCACTAGGCACCAGGGTCAGTCTGGGAGGTGTATGCTGCCCCGGGTCAGTCTGTGAGGTGTATGCTGCCCCAGGGTCCTAGCGCCTGCCATCCACAAATGGCAAGGCAGGCTGCCCTTACCATGCCCTTCCACCCTAGCCACGAGCCTCTCCGATGCCCTGAGCCCCAGCAAGAGCCCTCATCCACGGACACATACTCACCCTTCCCACACACCCCTCACCCCTTCCTACGCCCCAACCCCCAGCCCAGAGCCTGCATCCAAACTCCGTCCCAAAGACGGCACCCCTCGCCCCTTCCTGCAAACCCACCCCTTCCTGCACACCCACCCGCAACCGTCCTCCCCCCAGAGACCACTGTAGGAGCAGGAGCCTGTCATTCCTCTAGTGTAGAAGCGGTCTGTACATCAGTGCACACCGTACCCACCACAGTCTGCGTCCATGTTTCAGCCCTAGAACAGGAATTCATAATTAAAGAAAACTTTGTTAATAATCAGTGTTCCATTAACTTTATTTTAAAATGCGTGTTGGAAGGGGGGAAACCTGGAGAACGGGGTATGTAACCGCAGATCGAAGTCAACTGTCACTGAAACAGGCTCAGGTTCAGCTTCTCTGTAAATCAAGTGGACAGTCATAGGTTACCCTGCTCTCCGAGGAACCTAGCTTTCAAAGCCTCCCGGATGCACAGCGCTTCCTGCTGGGATCTTCTATCGGCACGGCTGTCTGGCTGAGCGTAATCAGCAGCCAGGCGATTTGCCTCAACCTCCCATCCCGCCATAAAGGTCTCCCCCTTGCTCTCACAGAGATTGTGGAGCACACAGCAAGCTGCAATAACAACGGGGATATTTTTTTCGCTGAGGTCCGAGCGAGTGAGTAAGTTCCGCCATCTCCCCTTGAGACGTCCGAAAGCACACTCCACCATCATTCTGCACTTGCTCAGCCGGTAGTTGAAGAGTTCCTTCTCACTGTCCAAGGCGCCTGTATAGGGCTTCATGAGCCAGGGCATTAGCGGGTAGGCTGGGTCCCCGAGGATCACTGTAGCATCTGCACATCCCCAACCGTTATTTTGTGGTCCGGGAAGAAACTACCTGCCTGGAGGCGTCTAAACAGACCAGAGTTCCTGAAAACACGCGCGTCATGAACCTTGCCCGGCCACCCGATGTAGATGTTGGTAAAACGTCCCCTATGGTCCACCAGTGCTTGCAGCACCATAGAAAAGTAGCCCTTTCGGTTAATGTACTGGCTGGCCTGGTGGGCTGGTCCCAGGATAGGGATGTGAGTCCCATCTATAGCCCCACCGCAGTTTGGGAATCCCATCGCAGCGAAGCCATCTCTGACGACCTCGACGTTTCCTAGAGTCACTACCTTTGAGAGCAGTTGCTCAACGATTGCGTGGGCTACTTGAATCACAGCAAGCCCTACGGTAGATTTGCCCACGCCAAAGCGGTTCGCTACTGACCGGTAGCTGTCTGGCGTTGCAAGTTTCCAGAGGGCTATGGCCACTCGCTTCTGCACAGTCAGGGCTGCTCGCATCCGGGTGTCCTGGCACTTCAGGGCAGGGGACAGCAAGTCACAGAGTTCAAGGAAAGTGCCCTTACGCATCCTGAAGTTTCGCAGCCACTGTGATTCATCCCAGACCTGCAGCACTATGCGGTCCCACCAGTCCGTGCTTGTTTCCCGGGCCCAGAATCGCCGTTCCACACCATGAACTTGACCCATTGCCACCATGATCTCCACTGCGCGGCGTACCCTGCTTTGTGAGAGGTCTGCGCCACTCTCCTCACCGCGCTGACGGAGCCTCCTTGCCCGATTTCTCAGCAGCTGACTGTGGAAGAGGTGGACGATAAGGTGCGAGGAGTTGACAACGGCCATAAGTGCAGCGATGATCGCAGCGGGCTCCATGCTCGCAGTGCTGTGGCGTCCGCGCTGTAACCGACCAGAGAAGGGCGCGAACAGATTTCCCGCCGGCGCTTTCAGGGAGGGAGGGCGTGATTGACGGTTCAATGACGACAGTTACCCAAAACCACCCTCGACACATTTTTTCCCCCAGCAGGCATTGGGGGCTCTACCCAGCATTCCAATGGGCAGCGGGGACTGCGGGAACTGTGGGATAGCTTCCCACAGTGCAACACCTCCAAAGTCGACGCTGGCCCCGTTAGTGTGGACTCACAAAGTCGAATTAGTGTCCTTAGTGTGGATACACAAATTCGACTTCATAAGGTCGATTCCACAAATTCGAGTTAAGTAGATTCGAAATAGTCTTGTAGTGTAGACGTACCCTGAGATAGCTCCTGGAGGCCAATTCTGTCAAATTGCGTCCACACTACCCCAAATTCGACCCGGCAAGACCGATTTCAGCGCTAATCCCCTCGTCGGAGGTGGAGTAAAGAAATCGATTTAAAGAGCCCTTTAAGTTGAAACAAAGGGTTTTGTTGTGTGGACGGTTCCAGGCGTAAATCGAGGTAACACTGCTAAATTCGATGTAAAATCATAGTGTAGACCAGGCCTTCATCGTGAGGATGGGTACAGGCTTAAATCGAAATAACGTGGCTAAGTTCGAAATAAACTCGCAGTGTAGACCAGGGCTGAGTGTGTCCCAGACCCTGCCAGGTTTCACTTTGCTCATTCTGGTCAGAATATTGCTTAGCCAACAGGTTACTTTTTTCATCCTTTCTAACAACACTGTGATTTACAAGAAATCAGGAGAAGTTATTGGCAAGCTACCAAACCTGAAACTGTGCTGTATAAATAGCCTTGCAGAGTCATCAGTTTGAGACAGAGGAAAAATCGGAGCAAGTAAAGAGCAAAGCCGAGAGCTGGAAAACATTGACGACATAAGGTACTGTGCTGGCTTTTAGGAACATGGGAATTCTCACATATTGTGGGTACCCTGCAAGATGTGAGTCCCCAGGCAGGATTTAGATGAGAACAGTGATCCACCCTGTTCAGTCTCCTGTCTCTGACAGTGGCCAGTAGATGCTTCAGAGAAAGGTGCAAGAAGGGAGCAATTAATTATGGGATAACCTCTAGCCAGCGGCAGTGAGTTATATGGGCTCCTGGTTCCAGCAATGTTGAGGGCCCAGCTCCGGCAGTGTTCGGGGACGGGTCTCCCCACCTGCTGCCCCCCTACGTGTCCCCCGGCTTCCCCTTGCTGCCCCCACTCACCTCCCCGGGCCCCGGAGCAGAGCGTCCCTGCCTCTCCCCTGCAGCTCCATGCTGCCTCCCTGCATCAACTGCTGCCGCAGGGTCCTAGTGCCCCCCACCACTACCGCCAGGGCGGACTGCCCCTGCCCCTGCTCTTTTCCCTCAGATCCTTCCCTTTTCTGGCAGGACCCTCCACCAGCACAGGGGGTCCCTGCCTGCAGTCACTGTTCCTGCCCCATGCTGGGCAAGGGACAGCCCCACCCCCCACCCCCAGAGGAGGCTACAGTGAGGGGCAGCAGCAGCAGGGGAGGAGGCCACATGTGATGGAAGTGCCCGCCCCCCGGCACCCACCACAGGGGTTGCGAGGGGCTTCCTGGACCTGAGAGGGGCCCTAGGAGCATGTGCAGTGACAGTGGTGTGGGGTGAGTGTGCTGCCAGGGGGAAGTGGGGGGCCCCTACCCTAGAGCTCGCTGCTGCCAGCTGGGAGAGAGCTGGGGGGACTCCTCCTCTCTGGCTCCAGTCCTGGGGCAGCCTGCCTGCCCCCCAAACTCATCCCCAGCCCTGCCCCAACCCACAGCCCACACCCCCAGCTAGAGCCCTCACCCCCACACACCCTAACTCTCTGCCCCATCCCTGAGCCCCCTCTCACATCTCAATCCCCTCATCCTCAATCCCAGCCAGAGCCCTCATCCCCCCACATCCTAACCCTCTGCCCTAGCCCTGAGACTCTCCAAAACCCCAACTCCCCCAGCCCCAGATAGAGCCCTCACCCCCCACACCTCTACTCTCACCCTGAGCCCCTCCCACACCCCAAACCTCCCATCCGCAGCCTCACCCCACAGCCCTCACCCCTGCAATCCTTCCCTCCACCCCCCTCCCATCCCCAAACTCCCTCCCATAGCCTGCACCCTGCACTCCTCCTGCACCCCAACCCCTTCCCAGCCCAGGGCCTGCACCCCAGACCTCCTCCCCCACCCAAACTCCCTCCCAGAGTCCTGCGCTGGTGGGGGGGCAGAATTTGGGCAGGGGCGGGTTCTGGGCACCATCAAAATTTCTACAAACCTGCCTCTAGCATAAATTTCTTCCTAATCCCCAGCAAGGCAGTTGGATGTCGGCTCATGTCTTGACATAGGAGGGTCTTGTCCCTTCCAAACGTTTGTTTTTAAAACCCCTGGTGTTGTAACGCTGGCAGTTCTCATCATCCAGATAAATGTCTAGATCTTTTCTGAGTGCTGCTGAGCTCCTGGGGACAGAGTTTCAAAGGTATTTAGATGCTTAAAGATGCAGATAGATGCCTAGGGGGATTTTCAACAGTGCCGAGGGTTCTGATTGATCTGTCTGTGTGTTTTGCAATCTGTTTTCTACCCACCCTTGTTTTTCCCTACTGCAGGGGTGGCAGGTTTGTAGAAATGTTGGTATTGCCCGGAACCTGCCCCTCCCCAAACTCCACCCCCACCTGCACAAGGCTTTGGTAGGGAGATTGGGAGGGGGAGGAGGTCTGGGGTGCAGGCCCTGGTCTGGGGCAGGGGAAAGGGGTGCAGGAGGAGTGCAGGGTGCAGGCTCTGGGAGGGAGTTTGGGGATGGGAGGGGGTGCAGGGGTGAGGGTTGTGGGGTGAGGCAGCAGATGAGTTTGGGGTGTGACAGGGGCTGAGGGGTTTGGGGCATGGGAGAAGATTTAGGGCAGAGGGTTGGGGTGTGGGGTGAGGGCTGTGGAGTGGGGCTGGTATGAGGGGTTCATGATGCAGGAAGGGGCTCAGGGTTGGGGCAGATGGTTAGGATGCAGGGGGATGAGGGCTCTGTCTGGGGCTGGGGGTGAGGGGTTTGGGGTGTAGAAGGAGTTCAGGGTGAGAGTAGGGGTGTGGGGGGTGAGGGCTCTGTCTGAGGATGAAGGGATTGCGGTATGAGAGGAGGTCAGGGCTGGGGCAGATGGTTAGGGTGTGGGGGGATGAGGGCTCTGTCTGGGGCTGGAGATGAGGGGTTGGGAGTGTTGGAGGGGCTCAGGGCTGGAGCAGAGGGTTGGGGTGTGGGGTGAGGGCTGTGGAGTGGGGCTGGTATGAGGGGTTCATGATGCAGGAAGGGGCTCAGGGTTGGGGCAGATAGTTAGGATGCAGGGGGATGAGGGCTCTGTCTGGGGCTGGGGGTGAGGGGTTTGGGGTGTAGAAGGAGTTCAGGGTGAGAGTAGGGGTGTGGGGGGTGAGGGCTCTGTCTGAGGATGAGGGGATTGAGGTATGAGAGGAGGTCAGGGCTGGGGCAGATGGTTAGGGTGTGGGGGGATGAGGGCTCTGTCTGGGGCTGGAGATGAGGGGTTGGGAGTGTTGGAGGGGCTCAGGGCTGGAGCAGAGAGTTGGGGTGTGGGTGGATGAGGGCTCTGGCTGAGGGTGTGGGGTGGGGCAGGGCTGGGGATGAGTTTGGGGGGCAGGCAGGCTGCCCCGGGACTAGGGCCAGAGAGGAGGAGTCCCTCCAGCTCTCTCCCAGCCAGCAGCAGTGAGCTCTGGGGTAGGGGTCCCCCGCTTCCCCCTGGCAGCACACTCACCCCACACCACTGTCACTCCACGTGCTCCTAGGGTCTCTCTCAGGTCCAGGAATCTCCATCGCCTCCCTTTTGGTGGGTGTTGGAGGGCGGGGGGGGGGGCGGCTGCCTCCTCCCCTGCTTGCTTCTACCCCTCACTGCAGCCTCACTGGGGGTGGGGGATTGGGCTGCCCCTTTCCCAGCGTGGGGCAGGAGTGGTGACTACAGGTGGGTGGGGGGGCTGTGCTGGTGGAGGGTTCCGCAGGAAAAGGGAAGGGTCTGAGGGGGAAGGGCAGGGGCAGTCGATTTGGGGGCACAAGGACTCTGTGGCAGCAGTTGATGCAGGGAGGCAGCATGGAGCTGCAGGGGAGAGACAGGGACACTCTGCTTTGGGGAGCTGCGTGCGGGGGCAACTAGGGGAGACCGGGAGCCACTTGGGGGAGGCATGTGGGGGTGGCAGGCGGGGCTGGGGGGAGAGTGTGTGTGTTAGGGGGTGGGGGGTTTGCATGAGGGAACGTAAATTTGGGGTGTACCCTCTGTCTGATTTTTGTGGCTCCAGAGCTGCATAAAGCATCCAGAGCATACTGATTAATCTGGCCCTAAACATTTAATTTTTTTAAATAACTTAAATTTGATGTTATATATCTTCAGATCATTAGAAATATCACAAGGTAGCATTTGCTTTGAGTTTCTTGTTCAGTATTCATGTGTTCATGTAGCACATTAAAGGAGATTTAAGGTTGAGTGAACGTTACAGAGATGTTATAATTATCTCCATTATAAACCCAGAAAATTAAGGGTTAAAAGAAGAGTAAAAGAAATCTAAACAAATTGGGATATGGAAATGCACAATTTGGGGACCCAACCACCTTATATTTGCCTTGTGGGGACACAGGGAGAGAAAAATAAAGAAAAAAAGTCTTTACCAGTCAGTTTAATCTCATCTGGGCCCACACACATGGAAATACCTTAATTGCAGCCACACGGTTATTTTACAATACGTCTGTTAGTCTATAAGGTGCCATCGGACTCTGTTGCTTTTTACAGACCCAGACTAACATGGCTGCCCCTCTGATACTTGACATTGTTTGGATGCCCTCACGATGTATGGCCTTACCGCAATAAGTTCGGGTTTCTTTTTAGTGTACTTTAACAATGCATGTTTAGTATATCAGGTTTGGGGATATTTACATGATGTCTGTAAAATATTTAAACCTAAATTACTGCTAGATACTCTGTACCTTAGCTCTAGAGGGGGCCTGTGCGTGTGGTAACTGCATTTCCATACCGTGACATGTTTGGATTTCTTCTAAAAGTTTAACCTTAACTCTAAATTTTATGGATCTGTAATGGTTCTTTCTGGTTAATTAAAACATGGCTATAATGTTCTGTTAAATTGTTACATGATTTTTAAAAGACAGAGAAATTCCCAGATTAAAATTTCCTATGTGAAAATTAAACATGAAACCAAGGAGCTTGAGAGTGAATGAGGCTGAATGCCAAACTGTTCTCAGGAAGATGGTGGCCACATATGCTGTCAGCACCACCATCTTCCCTGAGAACTGGTTGGCTTCAGTCCCACTGAGAACAACAGATGGTGGCCATTTTGAAAGGGGCAGTTTGCCATGGAACTATCTGTAATACACCATCATTCTTCAACCACGGCTGAAGGGGAAAACTTTACTGTGAGGAATGGTAAAAAAATGAGATGTTTGAAAGGTCTGCACTATTCTGTTATTAATCATAGAATCTCAGGGTTGGAAGGGATCTCAGGAGGTATCTAGTCCAACCCCCTGCTCAAAGCAGGACCAATCCCCAATTGAATCATTCAGCAGATTTTTGCCCCATATCCCTAAATGGGCCCCTGAAGGATGGATCTCACAACTGTAGGTTTAGCAGCCCAATGCTCAAACCATTGAGCTATCCCTCTCCCTTAGATCATTTGGGAAAAAATAAATGTTTCTGGCAATTGTGCTACATTTATTTAAAAAAACATTTTAAAATGAATTTTAACTCATGAACACGTTATTCAATTTACTTGTAAATTTTCAGAAAAATTTATTCTGAACACAAAAAGTGGCATAGCTTTGGAGCGCTCACACTGTATGTTTCATACATAACCAAGTGAAAGAATCCCTGATTTATGTGCAAATCTAAACTCAGCCCTAACTATGGAAGTGTAAGGATCCTGGAGTAATTGTCGTAGTGCCTGTATACTGCAAAACAATGCATCTGGAAGTGAGGGTGGATGTAGTGTTCATATTTGTTTCACAGTTAATTTTTTATAATTTGTATTTGGATAATGGGAGTTTTCCCTGGCAGGCTTACACCCAGGGGTGACAG